>NW_015660878.1:4838459-4879705 GCF_001515625.1 Sinocyclocheilus rhinocerous | reverse complement strand
GGAAAGCGAGGAAAAGAGGGAAAATTCAAACAAACTAAAAATTAACAATTGCTTTACTCCGAATTGCCGTGATTTGAAAGTTAAAGTAAAATGGGCACACTGCTTTTACAAGCTATTTAAAAGCGAAGGGAAAAGAGGGAACGCCCCGCCCCCACGGTGATACCGGTATTACCGGTGTTGTCACATGTCGATTAACCGGTGGGAAAATTTCCTCACCGTCACAACCCTACTACCAATATATTCAACATACACACATTGGAAAAATGTGCCTCTACCTACTTTATTGCATACCTATTATGTACAATTCACTGCATTTTCAGCTGAAATTAACACTATTGACGTTAAGACACCAACTAGTCCTTTTCACACAAAATATGATTACAGTGGTGGATTAGGCCTATTTATTAATATGGACTTATTTTCACATACTATGTTATGACTGAAACACTTTTACCATAGTGCATGATTTGTAAAATAATACATTTTGATGTTTGCATCACATAACTAGATGCATATGTATGGTTTTCTGATGTGGTAAACTTGCTCGATAGCTCACCTGGTGCAGCATTGCACATGGGTATGAGTCCAGTCCAGTCTAATGCTAAAAGAGCACAGAGTTGCAAAAATGGCATGGCTGCTTTAACAAATGTGTTTGTCACACTTTTGTTAACATCTTTTTAGGGCAGGGTTTAGTGTAGGTGGTGCATTAGTCTCAAACGGCTTGTAACATTTTAGCGCCATTAACCGGACATTTTGCGATAAGTACAACAACCAATGTAATAAAACATTGGCAGATTTGCTGTCATCTGTTTTAGATAAAACTGAATATGGTTTAAGTGCCACTAACTGGACATTTCACTTTGTTTACCGTTTTATTTCAATATTTTAGGTAGTCTGGACTTATGACAAGATAATTTGTTTGACTTATGAATTGATTCTTAGGTCAAGTGCTCTACCTCGAGACACTCTAAAGGCCCGTTCACACTAAGGACGATAACTATGAAGATAACGATAAAGATATAGTTCTAAAAATCGTTCTCAATATTAAATAATAGCAGAGTCCACACTACAACTATAACTATAAAGACAAAGTGAAACGATATTTGGAATCACTTTCAAAACGATTTTTCTCCAGCTGATGAACGATAAAAAATTGACAGCCAATCAGAATCCATCCTGCTGTAACGAGCTCAAAAATTTAAAGCGGCAGACGCTCGTGCGCTTAGAATAAACAGACGATATCATTCGCTGGTGTGGACGCTAATATCGTTATCTTTATAGTTATCGTTCTTGGTGTGAACGGGGCTTTAAAGTTCTTCAGCATTATCTCTTTTTTCCCCTTGGAACAGGCAGATGTTTTCGTTGCCACTGATGATTCAAACGCGAGTTTTGGGCAGTAGAGTAGCACTTGTTGTTTGTCATTTCTCCGATCACAAATGCAGACAGAGTTTTATGTTTACGCGGCGCGATGCAATGCAACGCAATGCGTAAAAAGGCAGTATACATTTCCGTCTCACGCTTGAAGTATTCGGCCAATCACAACACATTGGATAGCTGGCCAATCACAGCACACCTCGCTTTTTCAGACCGATGGGCTTTGTAAAAATCGACGCGTTTCAAAAAGGCGGGGCATAGAGGAGAAACAATAATGTACAGTATGTGGAAAATAATGTGTTTTTTGAACTTTAAACCGCATACACGGTTACATACATAAAATGTGGTGCAACTTTTGGAGATTTGGTGATTTTCAGTGCCTAACGGCATAAAGTTTAGTCATCTTCTTTGATCTAAATTCACACATCACACATTTTTGCAGGAGATTTTTTTTTTTATGTTAATTTTGTAGTGAACTGTCTCTTTAAAAAAAAAAAAAGTCAAGGGAGAAATGTTGCGTGAAATGCAAGCTAATGTATGAAGCTTCCATTAGCCTGAGCATTTCATTTGAAACGTAAAAAGACTAATTTAAGTACTGACATTAAAAAGTCGTTAATGTCTTTCTCCCTCATCCACAAACACGCAGCATACACACCATCTTGCATCATTTGTGTTGCCGTTATGCTCTTTTCATGATGGCTGGGTTTTGTAGAGCGTGTCAGTCCGCCAGGAGCATATCCACTTACCGAGTTCATCTCATTTCTGAGTGGATTCAGGTTTCAGGGTTCCAGATCCGAGAGCAGATGAGTGATCAGTACTCACGAGAGCTTTCTTATGCAAAGAACCTAGAGATGCTGGCAGTGAATCAGCTCCTGTCTCATGTGCAGTCATGTCCCCTCGGATGACATCACCTGCGGGAGTCGTGCATGCACACGCTCTGCTATGTTTGGCATTCTGCTCACACATGCATGCCCACGTATGTCAGAAAGATTAAAGGAAAAAGAACAGACCGCTGCAGAGAAATAATGTGCTAGTGTTCCCTGTTTATTCTTCACCACACATTGTCTTTGTCTCGCTCTTTCTCCTTCTCTCGTGTCCCCCGTTTTCAGTCACACACTCTTTAGGTCAGTGTGTTAGACAGCCTGGCCTGCTGCCAGGAGCTGTTGGTGAGGTAAGGACTCCTAGATCTGCTCTTGCAGTCTGGAATGGGAAAAATAAACACAATAACCACAACATAACTCCCCCACTCCTCTCGCTACTATGTCAGTTTCTTTACTAACCAGAAGCATTGCAGACTATTTTGTTCTTGCAGAGGATTTTAAAGTGGGGAAATCATGGAAATGGGATTTTTTTAAATAAGGGTTCAGTCTACCAAGCCCATATATGGATTTTTTTTTTCTACATGAGTGTTTTCATTTTTGGCCTAAATGGCACACTCAGCCCTCCTCTAATTTTCTGATAATTAAATTCCATCCGATGCCTATAATTATTGTTTTTAAGTTATGGCCAACAACCGATAAATGTCTAATATTGACATTTCTAATTGTAATTAAATCTAAATTACTAAAAATTTAAATCACTCAATTTAAATATTACAAATGAATTGCACAATTCACATTACAATTGAATGATCAATATGGTAGTATGCAAAATACGGTGAGGCCATCGCAACTGGCCCACCTTTACAGGTACTTAGCCCTGCACCAACTGTGAGCCAGTAGCATCACTTCTCCTCTCCTTCTCTCTTCCTTTCAAGCTTTCAAGATATATTGCAAAATATTAATATATTGACTGTCAATTTTCAGTTAAAATATTTTTATTTTTAATTAAAATGTTCAAATTAAAATTTTATTTATAATTCATAATTATTTGTATAAAAATGTATTATATATATATATATATATATATATATATATATATATATATGTATAATTCAATTTTGCTTATATTTATTTTGTCTCATATTCAGCATATGACCTCTTTACTTGGCGATGCCTGAAGTATGTGGAGTTCCAAAGTGAATGGTATGGTCTTTTGCATATTGCTTTCTTAAGGGTATTATTCAAAACGGGCTCAGAGAGGGTTTAAAATGATCAGGTAAAACTAAATGAATGCTGGTATTGGTCTCAGAAACTTTGACTAACATTATAAGTGGACTTCAGGGAACAAGAAATGCTAAGTGTAGAATGTGACCCTTTTAATGCACACTCAAGCTTACTGGGCAACTCTGTTTCTCTAATGCTACTCAAATTGTTTGGAGCCCAGCATGGAGATGAACCATAAAAGCTGGCCGTTGATTGCAGATGCATTATCTGATGTGTGCTTTGGATTTGGACTGCCGACATCACACATCAGTGACTGTGAGTTTCCTTATAAAGACACAAGACAGCGGTTGCATGTGGCCGCCCCTTGATTCTGAGAGGGCGCAGCTTGTGGTTTATTAGGCGCAGCTATCTGGTTTCCGTCGCTGCAGGGAGGCCTGGGAGATGGAAGGGCCTGCTGCCTAATCACAACCAGCAAGAGCTTCCTGGCACCCCTCGTCCACGTCAAAAAAACGTGCAGTGCAACTTCTCCTGTCAGGCTCAGATGAAGCCCTTAAATCGACCTCAGACCAGCTGCTGCTTTCCCCGCCCTCTGTTGATTGAGTGTGTATGTGTGTGTATTTAGTTTCTTATGCCAAACCACTACCTTTTTCTTCTCCTGCATGTGGCCGTCAGGAGTGTAAGAGCAAATGCTGTAGTGGGTGTATTCGGCATGCGTGTCCCACATCTGGCAACCCAATGCTTTTGGTTAGGGGCTTAAAGAAGGGGCCTGAAATGTAATGCGCAAGTTTCTCAGCACAAAAATGAACCGATAAACGTTGCGTTACTATCTTGAATGTAGTCTCACTAAACAATCTTCTTCTTTTGGGTGTGTTTGTGTGCAAAGGGAAGTCCAAGTTGACCCACATGATGTTTACTATTGAATGTGTTAATTCACTTTGACGTTACACCAGTTTTGTTCTATTCTGTGTTATTTGTAAAAAGAGCAGAAAAGTTTATTAGTAGAAGTAAGGACACAGCGGAGCAACAGGTCAGTGCCAAAAACATCTTATGAAGGTAAGAGTATGAAGTACATAATGCATGGGTATTTTATTATTTAAATAAATGTATTAATGCAGATTTGTAAAAAGTTTAGTGAATGTCCCATGCATTTTGAGAAGGGTACATTTAAAAAAAAAAAAGAATAAAAAAATTTATTTAGGCTACATAAATATTTAGAAATTAATTTAGGCTATATAATCCGCCCAAAGCAGCAATCGCACACACAATTTTTTCTTTAATGCATTAACCCTAAAAAATGAATTAATAATTATTTTAATTGATTGATAGCTCTAATTAGTGCACATGCCATTTAAAATAATGTATCTTTGCTATGTCACTCTTTTGTTTTTGAATAATTTATGCAGCAATCATTAGTGATTGTATTCATCTCTCCAAGAATGCAAGGACCCCTGCAGCCTTATTGTAGAGTTGCTCCACTAATAAGTACTCCGCTTTACTGTCAATGCCCAGACTTGTTAGTGGTGAGCATTGGCTTGCTGATGACTGCATGTAAGTCAGCTGTGGCAGCACTTCAGTCTTCAGTCTCTCTATCTAGGGTGAGTGTAAAACATCTGAACGAAGACGACATCTCTCTAGAGAGCGTGTAGAGACATGAACATCCCTAGAGCGGATGGGAAAGTTCAGATATTCTGTTACTTGCTTATGTGTGCACTGTTATAACACTATAAAATCTGTAAAAATGTGACAAGGGGAAGGAACTCCGCTGTTTGGGGCACTATACTTTAATACATTTTTGGGAGGTGTGATTTTAGTTGGGCTTAAACGTTCTTGTAAATATGATGTCTGTTCTGTTCCCTTTTTTGTTCTGGTAGTAGACTTAATCAGTAACCTGGAGAGCGTTTGCAATTTGCCACATTTTAAAGTTGTGATGTAATGCAACTAGCAACATATCTTTTCTTCCATGTTGTGAGTAAAACGGTTCTATCCAGCGGTTATTGATTGGATGGAGGCAGATATTAATGCAAGCTTGTAGCTGATTGTAAGAAATGGGTGGAATTTAAGCTGACTAAATGATTGGAGAAGTCTGTCGCGGAAGATCGAGTTAAGACATTTTGATTTAATTACAAAATGTAATTGCTTTTGATTAAAAGCTGAAAAAAGGAAACCTGGGTAGATGGTTCACAGTAAGATCAATAAGATGCATTTAACAAATAAATAGAGGGATTTCCATTTCGTGCTGACTTCTGCAGTTATTAGTGGTGCTTTTAAAGAATTATCACCGGTTTTTAGTTCTAGAATTGACTTCTATTGTATCTATTACTTCTGTTATAACTGCTGCTGAAAATTGTTTTCATCTTAAAGTGTAGCATAGATGTTTTTAATGTGCACATTTTAGTACATCAAAACAATCCTGACAGTTGCAAATGTTTCTGGAGTTCGTTTCTGCATTAAATTGTGGATGAATTCATGGATAGCTGTGAAGGGTGACTTTACTGACAGACACACGGTTCATCCACCCTTAGAATGACCTCATAATGCTGAATTGAATGGTTTAATCCAACAATGGTACTCTTTATATCTCTTTCTCTCTCTATTCTTACTCTCTCGAACGCTCATTTTCAAAAGGAACTTGTATTTATCCATTTTCCCAACTGGAGTTACATACTTTAGCTATAGAAATAGTCTAGTCCTTTCCAGTTCGAACACTCTGTATTTGCATTGATGTTATTTCTGGTGTGACGGAAAAACAGCCAGAACATTCTCAAGTGTTTCAGTGCTTCCTCTGGCTAGAACCGGCAACGCCCAGACTCACGTTTGGAGGGGGTCCCCCCGGGGGTCTCGCTGCGCCTCTCTCTGAATCACTGTTCCAGCCCGGGACAAAAGAGATGCGCCCCTGCTCTACATTCCAATGTGGAATTACACAGAGCACAATTCCATTCCCTCTGGTCTTCCTCTTTGGGCTCAGGGACCGTTTGATACAATATAGCGGGTCGGCCGAGCGGCCTGTGTAAACGACCGACCGCATTCCACATGCAACAGAGAGGAGAGAGAAATGCAGCTTCTCAGGCATTGTTCCGCCCTGCCTCCTGGCCTGCTTTGATTTAGCTCTGCAGCAGGAAGTGCTCGCGTTGCACTGGATTGGAGAGTGACTATAATCAGCTAAATCTGGACTGTGTCTTGTTAACTGTCAGTCTATGCAGTTGTAAAGAGCTCACTCTTTTCTCCAGGAATGGGATTTGTGCAGTAGGCATCATTAGCTTGTTTATCTGTGCGTTGTGTGAATGCTGTGACTTTCTTGTGTGGGAGGTTTCAACCGTGTGGCCGAGATCTATCAGAAACACATTTCATAATGAAGTGCTGATAGCTTGTTATCTCAGATGTTTCAAAGTTTGAAGGAGATCTTGCTCAGTGGTTTTCATTAATTCTGCTTCTTTTAAAGAAGCTAAAAGTGGCTTTTGGGAATTTCGGTCACCCTTGAGGTCATGGATCTTATTAAACTGAAGCTGAATATTGCGGCTGTTGCAACTTGGGCTGGGTAAAAACATGTTCTCTCTTCTTACAGCCTTTTGCCGATATGTAATATGAATCTATATTTCAATTTTCATTAAATCTCAGAATGCATGTGTACTACTTTTCAAAGGTTTGTTCTCTTGAGCACCAAATCAGCATATTCGAATATTTTTTGAAGGATTATGTGAATCTGAAATCTGGAGTAAAGGCTGCTGGAAATCACAGGAATGAATTGCCTATTAAAATATATAAAAATAGAAAAGAGTTATTTTAAATTGTAATAATATTTCACAATATTGCAGTTTTTACTATACTACTTATACTGATGCAAAACATGATTCGAAAACATTACAAATTTAATGTACCCCAAGCTTTTGAACAACGGTGTATTTGATTGGAAAAGATGTTTATTGCTGTATTTAAAAATTTTTTTATTCGATAATAAGAATGACTATTCTGGCCAAACAGCCACTGGGCCTTTTTCATGAAACATCAGCAAAAAATAAAATTAAATAAAAATCCGTGTTCATGAATTCTTATGTAAATTGACCAAATTAAATTAAATGTGTCCGTTTATGTAAGAATGTTTTTATGTATGATTTATGCAGAAAATTCTTCTGCTTGCATTTGGTTAATGAAATAAATAAAATACATTAAAATTCAAGTTAAACTGGGATATTTTCTACAGTGTTTTTCCTCTAAATGAACACAACTAAATAAATGTAATTTTAATACATTAAAAAATACCACACATGGACTTCTATGAACATTTCTGAGCGATGACGCAAATTAATCATTAAATCGATCATTGAAATGGACAGTCTGGAAAAAGTGATGTGTAAATGAATCTAACTTCCCAACACACAATTTTTCTACATCAGTTAGCTACATCAGAGATGCTGTTTAAATGTTTCTGTTTTAGCTCTCTCATACTAATGAACATTAAAGTCACAGCAGTTATTCATGATGAGGTTTACTTGTATATCAGGAACACACAAGCATACGTTGGGCAATAAATTAGGCATTTATTATTGCCAGCATGTCTTGTTCTCATATAGTGGCCTCCCTCATCTGTGTGTATTGCATCAATTAATCACACTTGAGCTTGAGTGTTTCAGGTTCATTTTGGGTTAATGTGTGTGGGATTTTATTTGCCTATAATGGATTATTCTCCCATCAGAGGTGTGCATTTTGACATTACCCATGTTCACAAATGCCATCTGAGTAATGACAGAGCAATGACCTTTGACCCCAAATCATCTTGTGGCCAGAAACCCTGCGAAGTCATTGAATTTTGATGGAGAAAACCCCATGGTAACTGACTTATTGCAGGTATAAGCGAAATACTAGACCTTATGTCTCCTGGGAAACATTCATTTCTGTGAAGTGCTTATTTCATGGTAATTTAACATCAGATCCAGTCAAACTGAAAGCAGTATCTCTCCATGACTCAGTATGTGTCTTTTGGTAGTAAGTTTCTCCAGAGCTGAACACTCGTGACGTTATTAGAAATCTGAAGCAGCGCACTGCATGTGTTCTGACACGCAGGGAATGATTATGCCATTGGCTCCCTGATTCCATGCTCATTTTTGTGACTTCCAGCATAGTTTGTTCAATCATCTGCTGGTGTCCGCAAACAATGAATTGTTGGTGCCTTAATCCTGTTAGAATGTTTGGAGTAATTCCCAGCCATCAGAAAGATTATCCAAGAACGTTGGGGCATTTGCACTGACAGCGATTTGCATCAATAAAGCAAATGCAAGTCATTCAGTTCCGTTGAGAGTTCTCCAGCACACTGTTGAAGATACAGTTCAAGCTGAACGTACCACAAGACATTTTACAACTTGATGTAACACTGCCTTGTCATAAAAAGATCATATCAAGGATATTATAAGAGAGTTATTGGCCATGACAGTTTTTTTTTCTGAATGTTTCTGCATGTTGATTGCACCCAGTGTAAAAATATGTACTATTACAGTATTTTTTATATATTAACATAGCTTTTATTTTTGTATTTTCAGTTTTCATTTTAATTTAATTTGAGTATTTTTGTGCGTTTGTCATTTTTTTTTATTTTTTTTTTATATTTATCTTTCTTTTTTTCAGCTAAAATGTGTTTTAGTGCTTCAACTAAAAAATTTTATTTCAGTTCCAAGGCACCATTTCATTTTAGTTTTTAATCTAATTTTATTTCAGCCTTTTTAACCAAATTTGCCAAAATTAACCAAAACAATTTTAGTTTACAACAAAATTGGTTACACCAAATTACTGTTTTGATAGACAGATGTTTTTCTCCTCCTCTCTCTTTTAAAATATAATTTTTTAACTATTTTCCAAGAACAACCGCTTAAATTTTTCCTTTCTCTTTGGAGTGTTACAAGCTCTTGGTGCATAAAGAAGATCTGTAAAGTTGCAAAGACTAAAGTCTCAAATCCAAAGAGATATTCTTTATAAAAGTTAAGAGTCAACCAAGCCTACCTAAAACGGCTCGTTCTAACACGCCCCCACATATCTACGTCACTATGTGGAAATATTAGCATAATGCCGCCCAAATGTGCACGCAAAGAAAGAAGGCGTGATTTCAGGAACAGCAGTCGTGTTGATGCAGCCATGGCAGGGAGACGCTGTGTATACACCAAATACACAAAATAATGACCTTTAAAATAGCATCATATGACCCCTTTAATAAGAAAAGAGAATTTTCCAGAATTTATCGATTTACTGTTTTTTTTATGATACAAGGACAGATGTCCACCCTGACAACTTAGACTTTGCACCCCCAAAAATATTAAAATTAATTTTGATTCGGAAATTATAAACGTGCATCATAAGAGATCTGTAGTCAAGTAATTCAATTTATGAGTCAGATTTTTGAACAACTGAAATAAATGAACTTTTCCACGACATTCTAATTTATTGAGATGCACCTGTAGATCCGGACAAAAATACACAATACAAAATATATACATGACCCTAAGCGGTCACTTAAAAACTACTACTAGCAACAAAAAGTACAGCATCACAATCTGTATGCACTTACATGAAATATTGGCCTTTAAATGCACATGCTGAATGGGTTAAATTATCCTCCCTTCTTGAGTTTTTAGTATTTGTGAGTCATAGATTAGTCTTGCGCCTGTCAGGAATCATGCCAGGATCTCTGTGGCCTGATCGTGCCTCACTGAGAAATGACAAATGATGGGTGAGAGGTTGAGGTGAGTCCTGGGAATGGGCTGAAGGGGCGATGGGGCCGCAGGTCATTGAAACTCCCCAAAACCCCAAAGCATTGGACCATATGTTTCTGTCTGAATAAGCAGAGTGCAATATCTCACTCTGACACCAGGCTTGACCCATCTACCATTTAGTTCCAAAGTGCTCAGTTGATGTTGCATCCCATTTTCAAAGCACCAGCGGGGACCGTGGAGGTCATGACCGCTGTCCTCGCAGATCCACAAATTAGAGAATGGCCTTTTTAGGCGATAGACACAACCTTGGATTCTTGCCTTTAATGGGGAAGGTACAAGGCAAGTCTTTCGCTTGATTCTGTTCATCCTTTCCCCTTTCACATTGGATCGCGCTGCATTTAGACTCAGGATCCAAACCAAAGGTGTTCTGAGAGTCTGTATGGCCCTGGACTTGTCATGTGAAGGCTGTTTGTAAAACTTCCTCATTGGCCCGAAAGAAACTCTCTGAAAGTATGTGAACGCAAATGATTTGAGCTGTGCATGCTCAGTTACAACTGCTGATATTATAAAGAAGAAAAACGACGACACCAATAGCTTCTTAGGCAGCACTCCGACATATAGCGCTGTGGTTCTTTGGGTGTCGTTGCGCTTCGGGCATCCCGATCTTATCCCTCTCTCTCTTCCACTTTACTTCCTGTCAACAAAAAATGCCAATCAATTAATTGATAGATAGATGGATGGATAGCCTATTTTTTTATTTGACAGTCTTGTTAAAATATATATAAAAAAGTAATTTACCTTTGAAAATATATGCTAGTGGTCAAAAGATTTTTTTAAATATTTATTTGATCAAAAAATTGAAAATTACAATTTAAAATAATTTTTTTATTATTTTGTATGAATTTAAACTGTAATTTATTCCTGTGATGGCAAAGCTGATTTTTTTTTTTTTTTGGTGCTCAAGATTTTGAACTGCTTAATATTTCTGTGGAGCCATTATATATTTTCTTTGCTGAATGAAAAGAACGGAATTTATTTAAAATAGAAAACTATTAATTTCTTTAGAAAAAATGGCTGACCCCAAATTTTTGATCTGCATCTGTGGATATTTTGGTGAAAGTAACTCAAAAGTAAATCAAAAGTAGTGTAACGCATTACAATTCAGAGACAGTAATATTGTAATGTAACTAATTACTTTCAAAAGACAGTAACTAGTAATATATAATGTATTACATTTTGGAAGTAACTTGCCCAACACTGGTTACATGACATTATGTGCCACTTCTTCCTGCCTGATGACTGTGATTTCTAGGGCACTCTAGAGGCAGTGCCATCGCACCTGGGGTGAAGCAGCTGTGTTAATTTAACAGCTGGGGCTGGGCCCACCCGACTTTCATTAAATGGGCGTTCTGTAACCCTTTACGAGAGAGGACGAGAGGGTTAATAGCTCCGGATGGCACAGAAGGGTGTCTTTTTATGTTCACGTGCAACTTGGCAGTGGAGATGCCTCTCGTGTATCTCCGCTCCCAGTGGGGATTCACTTTGACTAATTGCTACCTCTGAACCCAAAAGAAACGTGGAATAGTCAGACAAAAATGGAACAGCGGTGCTGATATAAATGGACTAACCTGAGCCGTTGATGAAGGGGCAATGAGAACGAGAGAGTGCTGGGTTGATATTGATTCAAGATCAGAGTTGGTGTTTCCAGGGTGTCATAAGGCTTAGCTTATAATAGCATTAATGCTATTGCTAAGCCCTGCTTTAGTACACTGTTTTGTGTTGTGTGGCCTGTCACAATGAACCTGAGATTTACCGATACATCATCTCCACTCGGTCCCAAACTGCGGCGATTTTCAGGCTTGTGCAGCGAGTCACAGTGTGTGTTTGCATGTCTGCTTCCTTACACTGCTATGCAAAGGCTGCTGCATCACTCCGCATTGTGTAAGAAATGTCAGGCGATGCTTTTCACAAATGGCAATCTGTTTAGCAACATCATGAGACATTGCAATGTAGCTTAGAATATTTCACACTTCTGTTGAAAATCTGTAACGTCATGTTCCTAACAAGGTGCAACATGACACATTTCATACTACACTGAAAGAGAAATACTGCGATAGCAACAAAGTCACAGGAACTTGGAACATATTCGATGATTGATATATAGCTATGCAGGGCAGGGATTTGGACCAATGGGATTTCCCAAGTAAAGTAGCATATATAATAATAACTGTAATCATCATAAATGAGCACCAAATCAGCATAACTAAAAGGATCTCTGAAGGATCATGTGACACTGAAGACTGGAGTAATGGCTGTTGAATATTCAGCTTTACCATCACAGAAATAAATGGAAATTCTATTAAAATAGAAATATAGAATTATTTTAAAATGTAATAATATAATGGCTGACCCCAAATTTTTGATCTGCAGTTTTTTTCAATAATGTGTGTACACATATGTCTAAAAAAAACACTTAAAAAAAAAAAAAAAAAAAAAAAACTTTACTTGATGGTTAACATTTTTAAGTCATTAAATGTGTTAATTTTCAATTAATTGTTAATTCATTCAATTTTAATTTGTTTATAATAGTATTTTAAGTTTTAAAACCATATAAAAACAATATGAATACAATGAGTGCATTTCTAAAAACATATGGACAACAGGACCACAAGCCTGCAATGTGTTGGTCGAATATTCACAATTATTTTTTAATACTTGCTTAAAGATTTCCTAAAATGTCTAGCCTTAAAGTGTGATGACACCAATGTGCTCCCTTCATAGAAAGCCTGTACACTTAAATGGGATTGGTTTTGTGCTGTGAAGTGGAGATAATTTGTTAATTGGAAACATTTCGTGACTGTGGAGCGTACCTGCGCTGTTGCCAACACCCCCTCTTTCTTTTTTGGCACTGTGATGTCACTTTCTCCTTCCTTTTCTTATCAGTGGCTTTCAAAATGCATGTGAGCACCAAATCAGCATAACTAAAAGGATCTCTGAAGGATCATGTGACACTGAAGACTGGAGTAATGGCTGTTGAATATTCAGCTTTACCATCACAGAAATAAATGGAAATTCTATTAAAATAGAAATATAGAATTATTTTAAAATGTAATAATATTTCACAATAGAATTTTTTTTTCATCTATTTTTGATAAAATAAATGCAGTATTGCTGAGCATAAAAACATCTTTCAAAAACTAACCTTAAGTGTTTAAATGTTTGTTTCTCTCTTTTTTTTTTTTTTTTTTAAGCTAGTGTGACTAAATGAAGTTATCTGTTATTTGCAGCTAAAGAAAATAATGCGAAATGTAGTTTGTTTGCAGCTAAAAGACTTCTTCATCAACAAAACACGAACTTCTTATCAAAACTATTCACTGTTACAACATATTACGACCAATATCAGTTTGTTTGTGCCATGATTCTTACCCAGACTTTCAGTTTCCCACTGGTAATTATGATTTTGTTGTGTGCGCTCATGTAGTAAATACAATCATGCCAACATGACATCAAGGCAGCAGTAGTCTTGTAGCTTGTCGTTGTGACAGCATAGCTTATCGTTAAACTCTGATTTAACCATTAGTTCTGTTGAAACGGTGACTTAGTGTCAAATCCAGCACTACTGATGCTTGTCGACTATTAGCGAGATTGTCGTTTTAGCACTTGTAGCAATGTGCGCCAACGGCAAACGCTTCCCTCTCTCCAGTCATCTGCCAGAGCCCGAGCTCATGAACGTCATAGCACATTTCCAGCGCTCACATACCGAAATTAATTTGGCTGAGATGGAGAAGTCTTTGAGGTTTAAAATGTGAGAACTCAGACCATCTATCCCCCACCCAACTCCAGCGCTGTTTGCCTTCACATTCACAACCATCTCTGCTGCTTCGCCTTTAAAAATGACGCTTACTGTCTGCTCCTCGCAGCCGAGGAAAGATGTTTCATTCACGCTGACTCCCAGTGTCTATAGCCTGTCAGTTTGTGTTTACACCTAAGCCTGCCTCTGGGCGAAAGATGCCACCATCTTTCGAGTGGAGATAAACTCATTCTTCTCTTTTTCCAGTGTTGGTTAGTCATTTTTGGATTTGTAATCTGCTCCATGTACTCCTTGACCTTTGCACTTCCTACAGGAATGAGTGTTTGATGTCTTCCTTATGTTGTGTTATGTTTATCTTCATACTGAAGGCCTGAGCAAATGATACAATGGCATGTGAGTTTGACATGTGAAAGGTCTTTCTTAAAGGGATAGTTCACTCAAAAAGTCTGTCAGTATTTACTCACATTTATGTTGTTCTTAAACCCAAATGCTGATGTTTTTTTTAAAGCAGATTCACAGATAAAAATATTTTTCTATTTAATGACAATCCATAGTGACCACAGGCCGTCAGCCTACAAATGCACAATATCTGTACCATGTCAATGATTAAAATACTATTTTTATAGCAGATTATCTTTGCTGTCATCTTAACACTCACTTAAACATAGTCTTTGAAAACATAGTCTGTTATTTTTAGTTTATTTAGAGGAAATAGAGTGAAATATTATGGAATTTTAACACTGGCCATTTATTGGTTTATCAGCCATAACATGAAAGCTGGTATCAGCTTATTTGCCTTTGCCAGATTTTTTGTATTTGTGCATTTTGATGCTTGTTCCTCACATAAAGGCAAGTTTTTTAAATATATATTTTATTTTTTTATTTTTTTTTGTATATGCAAGTTATTTGGATTACTGTAATAGAGAAAAATTAAATCTAAAGCTTGTTTGTAAAATATATTTTATTCTGTTCCATGAAAATTATGACAGCATACAGGTTTGAAACAGCATGAGTATGACAGAATTTTCATTGTAGTCATATTTTTTATAAACTATTCAAACATCTGTAATGGCCACAAGACCTAATCAGCAAATTTTAACTATCACACTTTTCTTCCATTTAACACTTTTTTTCCCCTCCTGTTGTGCACTTTGCACCCTTTCAGACGGCCTGTGCTCTGCTTTATAAACCTCTTGTGCTCTGTTGCCAGTAGGTTTGTGCACAAGCTTTAGAAGAAGGCTAACAGCAGCATGTTGTAACGCTGATACAGCCCTTTCCAGCACAGTATCCAGTGATTAGCTGAATCTGGCACTGACGGACAGCCGGCAAGTTCAGAGCAAGACTGTTGATTTGTTCCCTTGCACATTTCAGTCTCCCTTACCTTAGCACACAAAAGCATCGGTCAAATAGGCTGTTTTGTCTGTTAGATGCTGATGTGTGAAGGATGACCGTGAACTCTTTTCTCAATTTGCCTTCTCCTTCTTTGTGATTTAACAGGACTTTTACTTGTTAACACGCCTTTAACAGCAAAAATGACAATCACGTTTTGCAAAGATGTGAGATGAAGTACACATTGTTAGCATGTACTTTGTAGGTCATAAACAAAGCATAGCAGAGATATTGTCTGCATACCCTGTATTTTGCCCAAGACACAGGCAGCTAGTTTTCTGTGTTTACAGCATTTTGCAGATTAATTCAGAGATCCGAATGCTTTGCTTGGCAAAAGCTAACTGGACTCAATTAAAATGACTTCTCTAGATGACCAACCTCTTGCATTCCAGCTCTTTAATGTGCACAGAAAGGGCATAGAGCTGCATATGCAATTGATTAATCATTTCAAATAATACTGTAAATGTACTATTAAAATATTTTTGGTGGCATATTTGAATATTAATTATTTATAATTTTTTTATTAATTATAATAATATAATTTCACAATTTTTAATAAAATGTGTCTACTTCTGTTTTGTATGCCTTTTGGTGTAGATCTAAATGATTGCGGAAACTATTTTTCCTTGTGGAAGCCATAATTGTAATATAGATTATATAAACCGTACAAGCTTCAGAATACAGCTGGATGAGACCTGAGGCCTGAATCATTGTGTCCCTTGTGTCGGTTGACCCACATCTTTTTTTTATTTATTTAAGTGGTGCCTTGAGACCTGGTTTCATGTATGTGTTGGGACCCTTTTCTTTATCAGGCTTGTGTTTGAATCTAAATAGAAGGCTGCGCTTATCCTCAAAGGCCTTTTAATGGCTTTAAGTAGCTCAACACCATGTTTGAGGGTCTTAGAGGCAGAATCCACCCACCACTGAATCACTTTCACTGTGGTGCTGCTGAGTCTCTCGCAACCTCTTGACCTTTTTTGAGGACAACCTGAGGCTGAGCAAAAAATACAGCCTGCTCAGCCATTACCCCGAGTGCTGCGCTTCCTCCACTGTCGATGTGTGTAATACAGTCAGGCAGAAGGAGCAGTTTGCCAAAACATGGGTGGAAAGATTGTTGGGACCGTAAGACCTCTCTCTCTTCCTCAGCTCAGCTTTTGACTGTGGTTGACAGGTGCCCAAATGATAAGTGGCTTCACTGGGCCTCTTTTGAAGCCTTTGAGAGCACTTCCTTCTGTTCTGCTCCTGATCTCTCTATATCCATCAAGTGCTGGGAAGTCAAAAACTAAACGGAAACATTTCAGAAAAACAAAAAGGCCCAACTACTGAGACATGCCATTTTTACTTTTAAATTAGGTAGAAATAACCTGTTGGAAGTTATTGTAAGCCGTGTCCTTGATGTATTTTGATTTTTCTTGTCTAAGGCTGTTCGTTTAGTCTCGTAGTGTCTGAGCAGGTAATTTCACCCCAAAATATTTTCATTTATATTTTATATTGTGGTCTGATAAATGATCAATATTCAAATTTTACACAATTTGGTCTACATTAAACATGAACATTTAAAAAGCTAAAATATATATATTTTTTAATGCTGCAAGTGAATTCTGTGAATTCAGGCATCACAATATGCAATGTACATTATTACAAAAGGAATATTCATTTTGAGATATTTTTTAAATTTGTTTATTAATTTTATTAAATAAGTTGTTTTTAAGATTAACTTGAAATGAGATGGGTGTTAGGCAAAGAAAAACTAGTGTTGGCTTATAATACCTATTATATGTGCTTATATTGTTCTATTAGGCTTTTGTTCTGCTTTTGAACAAATTGAATTTTAATCAATCGCTTTATATGATGAACAGACCTTGTGTCTTAATGGGTTTTGTTGCATAGACTTTCAATGGAGGGAGAGAAAATTCTTAGGTTACATTACAAATATTTGTGTCTCAAAGATGAATGATTATGGATTTTGAATGACATTTGGGTGAGTACCCTAAATGACGATTTCAAACTTTGTTTGTCATAAAACCAGGTCTCCGCTTAAGTGTGTGTAGGTGGCCCACTTAAGCACACTTAACTTGGGCGTAAACATAACACACAGAGAAACGCTGTCAAACCACACGGGTAAACACATTTACATATGACTTTGAACTTCCTCACACTTACAGACGCTTACATGTATGTATATACACTTGTTTACCTAGCCTAAAGGCCTCCTATTGTTCTTTAGTTAATATTGTAATCCTAACATTAAAAAAAAAAAAAAAACTTTAGCATTTTAGACATGAATAAAGTCCTTTTAAGAACTTTTTCCTTTTTAAGTTGTCACCAAAAGAGTATTTTCTTCCATTTGTTGTCAAAAGTTTATCTAGGTCATTAGCATGCTGAAACTCCTTCTGTTCTGCTCCTGATCTCTCTATATCCATCAAGTGCTGGGAAGTCAAAAACTAAACGGAAACATTTCAGAAAAACAAAAAGGCCCAACTACTGAGACATGCCATTTTTACTTTTAAATTAGGTAGAAATAACCTGTTGGAAGTTATTGTAAGCCGTGTCCTTGATGTATTTAGATTTTTCTTGTCTAAGGCTGTTCGTTTAGTCTCGTAGTGTCTGAGCAGGTAATTTCACCCCAAAATATTTTCATTTATATTTTATATTGTGGTCTGATAAATGATCAATATTCAAATTTTACACAATTTGGTCTACATTAAACATGAACATTTAAAAAGCTAAAATATATATATTTTTTAATGCTGCAAGTGAATTCTGTGAATTCAGGCATCACAATATGCAATGTACATTATTACAAAAGGAATATTCATTTTGAGATATTTTTTAAATTTGTTTATTAATTTTATTAAATAAGTTGTTTTTAAGATTAACTTGAAATGAGATGGGTGTTAGGCAAAGAAAAACTAGTGTTGGCTTATAATACCTATTATATGTGCTTATATTGTTCTATTAGGCTTTTGTTCTGCTTTTGAACAAATTGAATTTTAATCAATCGCTTTATATGATGAACAGACCTTGTGTCTTAATGGGTTTTGTTGCATAGACTTTCAATGGAGGGAGAGAAAATTCTTAGGTTACATTACAAATATTTGTGTCTCAAAGATGAATGATTATGGATTTTGAATGACATTTGGGTGAGTACCCTAAATGACGATTTCAAACTTTGTTTGTCATAAAACCAGGTCTCCGCTTAAGTGTGTGTAGGTGGCCCACTTAAGCACACTTAACTTGGGCGTAAACATAACACACAGAGAAACGCTGTCAAACCACACGGGTAAACACATTTACATATGACTTTGAACTTCCTCACACTTACAGACGCTTACATGTATGTATATACACTTGTTTACCTAGCCTAAAGGCCTCCTATTGTTCTTTAGTTAATATTGTAATCCTAACATTAAAAAAAAAAAAAAAACTTTAGCATTTTAGACATGAATAAAGTCCTTTTAAGAACTTTTTCCTTTTTAAGTTGTCACCAAAAGAGTATTTTCTTCCATTTGTTGTCAAAAGTTTATCTAGGTCATTAGCATGCTGAAACTCCAGACCTTAGTCATCCTTGAGAGGAAGATCCGAAGCGTCTGCTCACTGTGTTTTGGATTCTCCATCACTGCGAAAATCCTCTTACACGGCGTCATGGGATCTTGCTTGCTTAATTACTAGAAGGGAAGCTTTGTAGGAGAGGGATCACTTCACAGGCGCGATGGCTTGTGTAGTGCAATGTGCCTGTTAATTTCACAACAAGGTGTAGAGCAGACGTGCTAAAAAAACTTGTGGAGATTCCCTTTAAAACAGAATTAGGATTACTTCAAGGCTTTCTGACTGAAACGTATTTGATTTGGGTGGGTCAGAGGTCAGGGAGAGTTTGGGTCACGTCACATGTCTTCCGCTTAGTCACACATACAGAAGATTGAAGTCACTCATTTGTTTCAACCCTGTCTCTCCCTCCGAGTATTTTGAGCTGAGCTTGTCATCACTTGACTTTATAGCCCAGAAGAGGCGTGGTGTGTCAAAGGAGGACGGTTTGAGAAATCAAGTACATTTCCTGTCATAATCCACCCTTTCATGTGCACCGCACTCTTGCTTAAATATGACCATCGAAAACTGCTCGTCTACACACCCCAAACTCCCATAGTCATTGTGACACCGACCACAGGCCTTAGCAGCCCAGCCCACAATGTTTGTGTCTGAGATACGGCATTACTACTGTTTCCTGAGTAATGTATTGCAGTAAATGACTCAAGCTGTATATCAGTGTTCACACAAATGGACGATAACATTGTTTATTCTCAGTCTTAGGATGATTCTGATTGACTGTCAATGTTTTTATCAAAATGTTGTTCTGAAGGTGATTCCATTAATATCGTTCCTCTGTTTCATTATTGTTATAGTTGTGGTGTGGACTTCTCTATTCTCATAGAATTAAAACGATTATTCAAACTTTTTTTTAAACTAGTTATAGTTTTCATTAATAAACATCATATAGTTGTTGTCTTTGGTGCGGAAAGGGCTTTACCCTCCTTTAAGTTGTTCCAAACTCGTAAGACACATCTTCCTCTATTGAACACAAAAGAAAATAATTAAAAGTGATAGTTCACACAAAAATTAAAATGCTGTCATTAATTACTGACCCTCATGTCGTTCCGTCATTAATTACTCACCCTCATGTCGTTCCAAACCTGTAAGACCTTCGTTCATCTTCAGAACACAAATTAAGATATTTTTGATGAAATTCGAGAGCTTTCTGACCCTCCCATAGACCGACCGCAACGCAACTGACACGTTCAAGGCCCTGAAAGGTAGTACGGACGTCGTTAAAATAGTCCATGTGACATTAGTGGTTCAACTGTAATTTCATGCGTTGTGGTACTCTTGTGAACATGTGTCGAAGACAGACAAGGAAGAGAAGAAATTGTTGAATGAAGTCGTTATTTTTGTTTTCTTTGCGCAGAAAATATTTACATAGCTTCATATAATTATGGTTGAACCACTGATGTCACATTGAAAACGATACGTGACCAAAAATTCCCTCCAGTCCAGCAGGTAGCAGAAATGTACTTTACTGCTAACCGCTATTGAAATGGCCAGATTACCACCACCTACTGGAGTGTGAAGCATTTTTTATCCCCTGGCAGATGTTAAAAGGGGCCAAAAATTTTGTAGACTCACACTTAATGATAATTTTTTCTTCAAATTTCTTGGTTAATATTGAAGAATAGCAGCTGCAAGAAAACTATCTTGGGTCGTCTTGTGTTAAATAAAATTGTGGGTTTATAATGAAATTTGATACTTCTGCAGACATATGCACGCACACGCACACACACACACACATACACACATTCAATCCCTCACACCTAGTACCAATCCAGAATGGCCTTGAATGCTGCAATAAAGATCATTTCACAGCAATGTCTTCTTCCCACAAACCAAGATTCCCCTGCTTCTGTGATGTAAGCCTGTAAATCCCTGGTGCCTGAGGGCTTCATTGACAACCAAAAGCATATGTGGAATGCATATGTGAATATCTAAATGGACTTTTCCCTGACAAAATGTGCGTTTCTGTTCCAAATAGACTAATTCAGTCTATTGTTAAGATGTATATAGATGCAGTCAATTTGACCCAAACAACCGCTGTTTTTTTTTGCTACTTCAAGGCTTTGTTGCTCTTATTTCGGCTACCAACTGTGGGAGTCACTAATAGTGTATTTGAACCATATGTGAAGAAGGATTAGGTCTTCAGAGGTTACGTTCACCTTTATATTTGCTTTCGCACATCTGCGCTGAATACGCTCTCGACTGACACATCGTACTCTGATATGTCCGTTTAAAAGATGTTTTCCATTTATATGCCGTATTCCCATTTGATACAGGGTCTTATTCTGTCACCCTCACATTTCTCACTCATTTTATGTTTCCCCCACATTTCTTCTCTCCCTCCTGCTCCGTCTCCCATTCCCTCTCTACTTTGCCAATGTAAATGGAAAGCAGAGCGTTCGATGACAGCGGAGGATTTGTTCTTCAGCACGGAGCTGCTGGCACTGATCTGTTGCTGAGAGGGAGTGCAGTGGGCTGGGGCAGTTCTCAGTCTCAGATACCCTTGTGTCTATTGCATTAGATGTGAGTAAGTGGTAATCTCTTCTATCGGAGCGTGGTCTCACAGTCAGCCTGGCTCCAGATTCAGCCGCCATGCCCACTAAAACCCAACGTGTTGGATCTTATATGGGCCTCCTGTTTTCCCCTGTAAACTCATTGCTCTGTGGTCTAAAACTTGGCTGGAATGAGGGAAATGAAAGGGACAGAAGTTTGTATTTTTTAACACATTTATGACTCAAGTATGTAAACTAAATCTTGATGGTTGACCAGTCAAGGGGGCAAAAACCTTTTCACGGCACTGTATGTATATGTATATATGTATATGTATATATATGTATATGTATATATATGTATATTTCACACTGTTTTTGAGCAATGTTTTATAAATGTGTTAACTATTAGTTAACTAGTTAACTATTTTTGGGTGCATGGGTCTTATGTGAACACCCCCTAAAAACCTAAAGAGTCAGGTGAACCCGAAAACGCAGACTCAATTTTGTGCGCTGTTGGGTTCCGAAATGTGTCTGACTCGGACTAAGTTGATGTACTTGGACTTAATGTAATGAAAGTACACAATATGTTGCTTACTCAAGGTTGCCACAAGTGGCACAATAGTGAATGTTTTCATAAACTGTCTTCTTAAGTCAGTTTTTTTTTTCTTTCAGATCAAAAATACTTTGAAGAGATTCTCATGAGGCAAACTAGTTCAAACTAGTTATAAACTGGTTAATTGCTAGCTATGCGAATAATAACACATCTGGTTTAAAGCTGAAGTGTGTGTTGCACCACTAGCATCACCAAACAAAATCGCAAAAAAACAAACAAACTGTTTTCAAACTAATTTTCAAAACAGTCTGTCATTGGTTGGTCACACATAACTCCGCCCCAAAGCGATGCCATTGGTTGTTGCTATGTCTGGCAGGTCAGGAATTTCAAACAAACAAACAATGTTTTGATAGTGCATGTGTTTATGCTTTGGGGGGAATCAAACAATGAATTTGGTGGCTTAGTTTGGTTTGTTACCGCCCCAACAGTATGAGTTCACATAAAGTTTTTGCAAAGTACACTTGCAGTGCATGGACCATGCATTCATAACTTTTTATGCACATAAAGTGCTTTTCTGACCAATGCCACTACACATTCATATACTGTGTCTGTCTGTAAGTAATTTTATTACTCTAAGTGTTACATGAGGAGTGAGAGAGACGGAAAGACCCAAGAGACAGGGTGTGGAGCAGTTCACATCTGTGTGTGTGTGTGCATGATGTTTGTCGTTTATCTGAGATCTCTGTCAACCCCACCACACAGCTCTTGTTCCACTCTCTTCCTGCAAAGAAGGAAATGGCATGAGTGCACAGCTACACGACCTCAAACCAAACACCTTCGTGGGCAACGCACCCTTACGTGTCAGCTGATTGATGATCTTTTTGAGGTGCAAAAGCTGAAGTTGAAACATAATTGTGACGTCAAAGGAAACTTTACATTCCAATTAATGAGTGGGCAGGAGTCTTGCGGGTGCAGTTCAGATTAGATACTCAGCTTTATAGCAATTTCACGCTGGCGGCCTTCTGATAGCTCTGAACTTGAGGGCCGACCACAGGTCTAAATCCCTTTTGTTGCTTGATTGACTGCGGCTCTCAGCTTCAGGTTATGCATGGAAGTGCTACGGTGTACTTTTCATGAACTTTTTGTGTTCAAAGTTTAATAGAAAATCAACTGAATAAAACAGTATTGATTTTTCTTTGAGTAGCTAAGCTACTTGTATGAAATTCTGGAGGCTTACCTTCTTTTTTTCTCTTGTTTCTTCTACAGGTAGTTAACAGACACACTGCACAATGCGTGAATACAAGTTAGTAGTCCTCGGATCAGGAGGTGTCGGCAAGTCTGCGCTGGTAAGTGGCTGCCAAACATCCCTGCCGCCTTCCTTTATCTCTTTTTCATGCTGTTTGCTTTTCTACATAAACACAACAATTTTCATGTTTGTTTATCTTTCGGAAGCATCTTACAGTCTAGTTCTAGACCACAAATATTATAAGTGGTGCTTGCTGAGGTTTTTCCTTGTGATGGACAAGTGACGCCAATTCAGCAACAAGCATCTCAAATTCAAGTGATTCAGTCTAGGGGTGTCACACTATTAAAGGGATAGTTCACCCAAAAATGAAAATTCTGTCATTAATTACTCACCCTCGTGTCGTTCCAAACCTGTAAGACCTTCGTTCATCTTCAGAACACAAATTAAGATATTTTTGATGAAATCCGAGAGCTTTCTGACCCTGCATAGACAGCAATGCACTGAGACGTTCAAGGCCCGAAAAGATAGTAAGGACATCATTAAAATAGTCCATGTGACATCAGTGGTTAAACCTTAATTTTATGAAGCTACGAGAATACAGTTTGTGCGCAAAGAAAACAACAACTGTTTTTCAGCAATATCTTCTCTTCCGTGTCAGACTTTGACGCATGTTCATGAGAGTACCACATAAAGTTCATTTTAATGCAAAGTATTTTAGTCAAGATAATAGTGTAGTAAAAATCTAGGAATACATTGGGGTCCACCGTTGTTTTGGACCCTATTTACTTTTATTGTAACAATTAAAACATTCTCCAAAATATCTACCTTTGTATTTTACAGAAAGAAAGACATGAGAACGACCCTTACATCCCTTTAAACATTATGAATTTGTCTTGCCCTTTATGCCAAGTCCATTTTAGGAATCCCCCTCAACATATATAACAAATTACATCCTATTTTGGGGGGAAAACATGCATTGTCTCACTGTAGAGAAACTGGTTCCCCATCTGAAAGGGTTTCTGCGCTGCTCCGTCCAGCCATGTAGCGTCTCTGGAGAACATCTGTCCCCAGTCAGGTCGATAAAGGTTGTGAGAACCAAACTGGCCTGTGGTCGGTTGCGGTGCGCTTTCTGAACCACTCAAACATCACATAGCTGAGTCACAGATACAGTGAAATGACTGTGCCTCAGTGTGTTGGCATTTGCTATTCAGTCAGCATAATATATGTCAGAATAGCATTGCGAAACCACACGTAGTTCGGCAGCTCTTCTAAAATTCAGTGGGTCAGAACGAGAAAACCCTGTGGAAAATTTCTGCTGCATGCCATTAGCTTTAAATTTCCACATTTACCCTGGAGTTTAAAAACAGAGCAGTTTCCTCATGAATTATCTCTTATCACTGAGGTCACTGTTTGCTTCCTTAGCTCATTAGCACACTAGTACTCCGCATGTAATACCGTACGTCCCGCTGACACCACTTTGACCTAGTTTGTTCCATCCCAATGAACTCAAATGGCTCACTCATTGGAGAGCAGCCACAATGGCCCGACCCACTCACCTCAGGGCTCAACAAAGAACCCATTGGCTGTATGTGTGCCACCGGGTGTGAGAACCGTCCGCCTCCATCCTCTTCCCTCTTAGCGAAGACCTCTTTCAGCGTAAAGCACATAGACTTTTATTGTCCATTAACTCTAATTGGAGCACTATGGATGGGTCTAGATGAAATGGCCACGCAGAGTTAATCATGTTGTAAATGCATTCACATTAAGCTCCTGTCCTGCTTCGTGCAGACAGGGGGAATGAGACAGGTCTGTAAAATCAGATCATTACTGTGTGGGGTCAGCCTGGTTTCCTGTAATGGAACTGTATAGACTGTAACAATGGCTACCCACTTTATAAGTAGCCCCGCAAATCTGCCGAAAAGACAAATACAGGACTTACAGCAATGAATGAACTAATTGTCTTGTAAATAACGGTGCCTTATGTGTTAAAATCAGTTTGTCTCTTTAAAGTTTTTTTTTCTGGAATGAACACTGTTGTGTTGTATGCACTGGCATTACATCAAAACAATATAGCAAAACATTTGCTTAAGTTTGTTTGACCAGATGTACACGGCAACACTGGCTCAACCAATGCTGTGAATTTGAGGTGGGACTTCCTGTTGGGCCAACCAATGGTAGATGTGGACATGTTTAGGAAACTTGTATGAATTCTGTCTGGTGACACCAGTGTCCCAGAAATGAAAGGCCTGTATTTTAGGGCCTATATTTTGTCTATTAATTTATTCAGAAATACATTATGCAATTATACATTTAATGACTTGAATACATCTTTTCTGTCTTTATTTTTTTACATTTTTATTTTTTTCAAATTACATTCCTTAGTAAAAAAAAAAAAAAAGTATATATATACGTGAACGACTTATGTCAATTTTTAAATTAGAAATAGTAAAAAAGTTTTTTCAAAATTACACTATCATTTAAAAGTAAACAGCAATGCTGTGAAATATTATTACAGTTTAAAATAACTGCTTTCTGTTTTAATAAATTAAAAAAATGTATTTATTCCTGTGATGGAAAAGGTACATTTTCAGCAGTCATTACTCCAGTCATCAATGTTACATGATCCTTCAGGAATCATTCTAATATGCCGTTTTTTTGCTCAAGAATTATTATTATTATTATTATTATTATTATTATTATTATATTTATCAATTTTGAAAACAGTTGTGCTGCTTAATATTTTTGTGGAAACTTTGATGCATTTTATTTTCAGAATTGCTTGATTAATATAAAGTTCAAAAGAATATCATTTATTTGAAATGGAAATCTTTTGGACCATTACAAATATCTTCACCTTTGATCAATTTAATGCATGCTTCCTAAATAAGTGTTAATTAAACATTTAAATGGTATAGTATACGAACTAACATATGAACTAAAATAGAAAGAATATTTTTTTAAGAACTTGACACTTGCATTTTAAACTAATTATTTAATTTTTTGCATTTTTGAATTTCAAATGAATATAACAATGGAGATTTAAATATGACATTTACTTCCAGAACAATACTTTGCTGACTTGTGCACTCTTGAACAGTTCTGCAAATGGAAATATGCAGCCACTAGTGTGATTTAGCTCAGCACTTGTGGGTATGGCTCAATTTACACCGTTACAGGAAGAAACCACACTGTGGTCAGTTGCTAGTAGCTATATGGTAAGTAGTAGGGTTGACATGTGGCCCGATAGCATGGATTCACCATGGACTTTGATTTCTGTGGTCTAGTTCAGAGGTTACTCATGAGTTTGTGTGTTCATGCTTGTACGGCACCCTTGACTACAGCAATTAAAATAAAAACAAGTTGGGCTGTTCTCAAACATTGACTCGATCTGTCTGATTTGAGGAACGGTCGCATCACCAGGCAACACACTGTTAGTTTATCTGTCAGATGAGTTGCGTTAGTCCGGGGGAGTACAGAGAGTCGGACAGGAGCAACAGGGTCAGCTTGAGCTGTAATGATGGATTGCCAGAGCTAACACAGAGAGCCCATCTGCCTGCAGGCAGGAGCGGATCCACTCAGATGCCCATGGTGCTGCTGACTTCTGTGTGCCTGAGTGAGACCGCACATGCTAATGTGTTGTATCCTCATCGATAGCCTAAAAACAAAAGCCACCTTTCACCTCCCACCAGAGCTCTCGAATCTCAGACGCGGTTTTCAAACTGAGTTCAGGGAGCCGCAAGCGGGTGCTAGGCGGTCCGTGGATCATTTGAGAGAAAAGAAAAATATTTTACAAAATACTTTTTCTGGGCTATTAGAGTTAACGTGCCAACTTAAGGTACAATAACATTCAAAAGTTTGAGATTAGTAAGATTTTTTAAAAAACCTTTTTCCATCAAGGATGCATTAAATTAATCAAAAATGATAGTAAAGACATGTAATGGTGCAAAATAGTTCTTTTGAACTTTCTGATAATCATAATCCTAAAAAAGGACTAAGGTTTCTATAAAAGTATGTTTTTAACATTAATAAGAAGAAATTGAGCAACAAATCAGCATATTAGAATGATTTCTGAAGGATCATGTGTCACTGAAGACTGGAGTAATGATGCTGAAAATTCAGTTTTGACATCACAGGAATTAATTCCATTTTAAAATATATTAAAATAGAAAAGAGTTGTTTTAATTTTTAATAATATTTCACAATATGTCTGTTTTTACTTTGTTTTTGATCAAATAAATGAGTGAAAGAAACTACAAAAAAAACAGCAACAAAATCTTACTGGATGGTAGTGTATTTAACAATTATTTTTAACAATACATTTTTTTTAGTTGGTTTTACAAATAGATCTGAATTAAATTGAAAGTGTCCTTAATGTTATGTTTATATATCTAAAATTACTCTTAACAGTGACTAGAAAGTAATTTAAGACACAGTAAATATTCCCAGGTAATATTTTTAATAATTTCCTTGGACAATGACCGTGTAAAAGGATTTTTTCTTTGTAATAATAATAATAATAATAATAATAATAATTAGTTTAATAATTATTATTCAACAAAATGCAGTCACTATAGTATCAAACATATTATTTTTCTTACATGCTATGTATGAGTATTTACACATACATATAAATATATATTAATGTGTATATATAGCTACCCTCTTTTTTTTGCAAGATAATAAAATGTCCCGTACTTTTTCAAGGACTTACGGCAATACCCAAATGAATAGTGTAATGCAATAATAAACCCTTTGTGTTTATTAATTGTAACAGAAGAGCTTTTTTAATATAAGCATGACCTTTACTAATCCTTTGATACCCATCATCTCCACAATATTTGTTGCTTTCACTTGAAGTGGCTGCTGGGATATCAGCATGCTGAGCGTGCCTGTGTGCGTTTGATCTAATCGCTGAGAGCAGAGCAATGCACACGCACACACACAGACACTTCTCTCCTTCACACATCCTCACTGCTCTTTGTTGGAACATTGTAATCAGTGACCTCCATTGAATTTACATGCCTTGTTTCCACATCTCTCTTCCCATATATGGATTATTTTTAGCCTTCTTTCTGTGTGTGTGTGTGTGTGTGTGTGTGTAGAGTAGGTCGTAGTTGCTACTGTAAGGAACGGTGCCAGAAAGTGTGTGTGTGTGTGTGCATTAGAGAGGCACTAGTGTAAACCAGCCAGAGAGAATAAGGAACAGAGCTGCAGGATAAAAGACGTTCAGAGCATATGTGCCAGCTGACACTCGTGCACATGGTATGGTCTGTCTCAAGCACATCAGTTGAACTCTGCTGCATCAGCACACATCACCTCTCCAGGGCCGCTCACAAACCCCGGGCGTCCTCAGCGCTGACTTCCAACAGGCACACATGCACAATGCGGCCCAGCGACAGCCTTGAGATGCATAGGGCTGATGAAGTGTGAGGAAGACAACGGGAATAGCAGAAGATGGTTCACTGCATATGCAGAGATATCATAATAACTGCCACTGGAATTCTCATATTGAATCCTCGGTTTGCAAAAAACATTTAAGTAGAGGACAAGGTGTATTCTCTCTCTGCCATTCACTACTGAGACATGCTTGCACTGTATTGAAAATTGTTACCATTTCCTTTTTTCACTACTTTTTAAAATGTGAAAAGTATTTTTAATTTTTATGTGTCTACTTTTTACATTCATTCAATCGTTCATTGACATACCACATGATATTTTTAACCGGAACTATCATTTCCTTGTTCAAAAAA
The DNA here is from genome assembly GCF_001515625.1 of Sinocyclocheilus rhinocerous. Classification (NCBI taxonomy): domain Eukaryota; kingdom Metazoa; phylum Chordata; class Actinopteri; order Cypriniformes; family Cyprinidae; genus Sinocyclocheilus; species Sinocyclocheilus rhinocerous. The sequence goes on along the minus strand of NW_015660878.1, from coordinate 4,850,747 downwards.
AGTTTTTAAGAGACTTGTTGACATATTGAGGCCATTCAGGGGTCTTCTGTATGATTTAATTTCATGTATAGTATTTTTTTTTAAACATGCGTCTGCATGCTGGTTGCACTACATGACCTTGATATTGCAATCAAATGTTTTTTCAAATATTAATTATTAAGCACTGAAACCATTGTTTTTGTAAGAAATAGTAATAAAATGTGCTAAACCACTACATTTTTCTTATCAATAAAAATATAAATTAATGGTGTTTTAATTGTATTTTCATCATAAGGACAGTTGTCAGCTTTTTTATATTTATCCCCCCCCCCTCCCCCAATAAAAATTCAGAAATTAAAAGCATTCTCATCCTGTAAAAGGTGTATTCAAGTCATTGTATGTATATGTGTTTTTATTATATATGCATTTATGTAACATGCATTTATTTATTTGTTATTATTTTAAGGTCCAATTCTTGCCATTAACAAACCATTAACTACAACTTTTACCTCAAACTTCTAATTTGCTGCTTATTAATAGTTAGTAAGGTAGTTATTAGGACGTAGGAGTTAACACTTTAGTATTGAGACCATTTTCACTATTAACTAGTTGCTTATTAGCATGCCTATTATTAACATATTGGCTGTTTATTAAAACTTATTAGCACATTTTCTGCATGACCATATTCTACACCCCTAATCCCTAAACGTAACCACTACTTAAATTTATTAATTTATCTTTTTACTTATTTTTGCAGTGAATCAATAGATCCAGACACACATGCACACAAAATGAATGTCTTGACAGAATATGCATTATGGATGAACTATCCTTTTAAGATCCTCTCTAATCTTTTCTATTAACTAGTCTCATCTCAACTAATTTTTTACGAAAGACAGCGTTAGCTGCCTGTAATTTCACAGCACACAGGCACTAATCTAAATTCATGATTATTTCTTCACTCATCAAGGCTCTTGTTTATTTAGCTTGATTCTTTTTATTCACACTAAGGCATTAGGTAAACAGATGATCTCTCGTTCACCAGGACAAAGCCTGCTGTATGTGACGAGTGCTCATGCAATGAGATAACTCGTACCTCGTGGCTGACATCACCTGCCTTTGCTCAGTTTCTTTCTCCCTATCGGTCTCTTCCTCTCCCTCCCATCAGGCCGTTGTCTTCCTCCCACAGTTGATCAGCATCTTAATGGTTTTCTGTTGTTTATGCCTGTCCAAACAGAGCTCTCATTAATGAATCTAGGCTGGTGAAGTGCGAATCAAAAAGGATGATCAAAGGTCACCCGAGCTATGGAGGCCCTGAAGCCCCCGCACCTGTGGGCAGCATCACATGATTTTCATGTTCTCCGCCACCCCTGCACTTCCTGTGAAGTCACTGCAGAGCCGATCGCCTTTAATTCGGTCTTTTGTTTCAACACGATTGTTGTTCAACCTCCTGCAGTTTAATTCCATCTATAAATCTTTTTATATTTACGGCGGGAGTTAATTGCTAGGTAACTGGTATCCCGGCAACATTGAAATGCTTTCTGATCCTTGACCAACGAGTGCAGGTTTCACTCTGGTCTTTTTCTATGTGAAGTGACCATTGGCCTTTTCATTTGAGCACCTATGTGGTTTTCAGAGCAAGGAGAGCGATAATGGCACGCAGTGGCTTGTTTGTGCCATAAGCGGACGCAAAAATCTCTAGGTCTAGGAGTCTTTAAAATGGAATTCCCCGTCAGCCACTGGAAGTGAAAGTCATTTTGCACTGTGTCAACATGTTCGTGTTTGAGTATCGTAACATTTAATGGACATGTCTTTTTCTCTTTGTCTTTCCCTCTATTTCTTCCTTCTCTCTCGCTCTCCAGACTGTTCAGTTTGTCCAAGGGATCTTTGTGGAAAAGTATGACCCCACAATAGAAGACTCGTACAGAAAGGCAAGTTCTGCATCATTTTTATTGTGCATAAGTTGTCAAACCAATGTCTTTTTAATGTTTTCCAGACTCAAAACCCATTTTATTGTTTTCTTACCTTTTCCTAGCCCAGCACATTCTGTACAGTAACACATAAAATGGACTTATCTAAATATAGTTAGTATATATATTTTTTGTAGGAACCATGAAGTAAGCCATACTACTTTTATAATCGAGTGAATTAAATACCTTATATAATTTTTTTGGGACTGAAATAAGTAAAGAAGTAATTAAGACTATGATTGGACATCTCACATTTGCTACGTACAGTGTTGGGGAGTAACTAGTTACATGTAATGGAATTATGTAATTTAATTACAAAATAAATATAATTGTAATCAGTTACAGCTACTGAGATTAATAAAAATGTGTAATTAAATTACACTTATGGAAATGTTAACGATTACAACAGGGGTTGCATCTGATTTTTTTTCCACACACACACATACAGATTTAATTGTTTTTTTTTCATAAATTCCATTGACTGCTTTAAAATGAGCAGTCCAATGTTTCAGGAGTTTAGGACACCGAATAGAACACATGCTCATTTTTTATGATTAACTGTTTATTCCAAGGCATTGTTAGATACAAGTGTTTCCTGTCTCAGCTATGCAAAGATTTGATTTCAAAAACCGTATCATAGCTATTAAACAATTTCTTGTTATGATTTTAAATCTGTATTTAACCTCAGAATTATCTCAAAGTAAGTCTGATTTTGTGGTGGCTGTGCTTTAAATTTAATTATTATAATCTTAATTCAAGTGATGAAGGATTTTGAAAGTCTGACAGTAATCAGTGTTGAGTACTACTGTAAGATTAACCCTGCCATGTTTGAAAATGATTAACAGTTGAAAGCTTTAGAAATTTAGAAAAGTAATCAAATGTAATAAGTTACTTTACTTCAGTTACATTACTATAAAGTAATTGAAATGGTTACACTGCTTATTACATTTAAAATAGGGTAACTTGTAATCTGTAACCTGTTACATTTCCAAAGTAACCTTCTCAACACTGGCTATGACTTATCTCACAATATGCAAATGTTTTCTGTTACGACAGAGGGCTTTAATATTTCTGAATAGGTCTCAGTTTCAAATAAAGTCATTTTATATCCCACAATTGCAACTTTATTTCTTGCAATTGTGACATAATACTCTACTTTGTGACTTTATATCTAGGTGCGGTCACGTTACTGAATTTCTGAAAAATTTCTGAAAAAAAAGATCCATTGTCTATTACGATCCATTGAAAACTTAAGCCAACTGCAAAACCTATGTGGGAAAATCTTTCACCCTCGCATGAAATCCCCCAATTTTTGTGGGTGAAAAAAGTCATTGATTATAGACAGCTTCATTGATTATAATGGGAGCAATTTAGTTTTCATGCAAAGCGCTGCACTATTTGGGTCTGGTGTAACTGTAGGTTGCTTAACAATTTGGAACATAAATATAGAATATATTTTGTATATATTGGTTATTACACATTTGTGGCTGATCCCATTAAATTTTTTGTCTTTTGTTGTTAACTCAAGTGTCAGTTTAAATGGAAACCTTCAGGTATGACCACATTTACCAATGTTTGGCAAATTTTTGTGGGTGAAAAAGTTATTTCAGTAGGAATCCCACGTGGATTCCTACTGAAATTACTTTTTCACCCACAAAAAATTTAATTGGATCAGCCACAAATGTGTAATAACCAATATATACAAAATATATTCTATATTTATGTTCCAAATTGTTAAGCAACCTACAGTTACACCAGACCCAAATAGTGCAGCGCTTTGCATGAAAACTAAATGCCCCATCTGTGACACAGTTTGCTGACTATAATATAAATTTCTGCTTATGTCAGATTTTTTCCAATTGCAATGCAGGTATATCATGACAGAATCTCCTATCAGTTGACACATTTCTACAGGATGTACCCCGTCCTGCCCTAGTAACACACATCAAAGAAAACACTGTGTGTGTGTGGGATGTCTCATCGACCCTGCGCTCAGACTGCTGTGTTCGATGATGTTTATATTTTAATGGCCTCTGTCCCAAGACCTTGAGACAAAGGCTGTGTCTAAAAATGAACCTTCACTCAAACAGTAAAAGGAAGTCCCATCTTGACCAGCACCTCCCTTCCTCGCTGTTGCTTACGCTGCTGTCCCATGGGCACTTCCTGTAGCCGAGGCTTACCGGCGTTGACGTACAGTACCACATTTTATTAGTGCTGATTTTATTCCTTGTGTATACAGAGGCACTAAATATATTTGTGACCCTGGACCACAAAACCAGTCATAAGGGTCAATTTCTCGAAATTGAGATTTATACATCATCTGAAAGCTGAATAAATAAGCTTTCCATTGATGTATGGTTTGTTAGGATAGGACAATATTTGGCTGAGATACAACTATTTGAAAATCTGGAATCTGAGGGTGCAAAAAAATCAAAATACTGAGAAAATCACCTTTAAAATTGTCCAAATGAAGTTCTTAGCAATGCATATTACTAATCAAAAATTATGTTTTGATATATTTATGGTAGGACATTTACAAAATATCTTCATGGAACATGATCTTTACTTAATATCCTAATGATTTTTGGCATAAAAGAAAAGTCGATCATTTTGACCCACACAATGTTTTTTTTGGCTATTGCTAAATAATATACCCCATCGACTTAAGACTGGTTTTGTGGTCCAGGGTCACATTTGATCATTTTTAAACGCTTAAGTTGCACTTAATATTGAATTTCACTTAAAATGGGATTTTTATTACATTCAATGATAAAATAGCAACACAGTGTTTATAAATAATTTAAAGCATAGTGGATATGTGAAGTCGATGAAAGAAAACTATGAACAGGTTTCTCAACCAGAAAGTGACTTTTGCCTTGAATTAGAAAAAAATAACTATTAAATATTGTTTTACAATTTGAAACACACACACACGTTTCAATTAATCTAATTATTTTTTTTTTATTTTTAAATGCTGCTTATGTGTCCAAATACTTACTGGGTCCCACTGTTTACAAACTGGAGAACCATTTTTTTTTATATAATTACTGTAGATTTACTATTTTTATACTATTTTGATATTTAAATGATGTCACAAAAATGAAGGTAAAATGGTGTTGCAATCTGAAAGTGTTATAGTCTTTGTGTGTACTAATCCCCCATAAAGGTTGTTTTTTGATGCCAGTCAGTTTGTTGTTGATTTTCTGTTGTTTCGGTGTCTTTGCAGCAAGTGGAGGTGGATGGACAGCAGTGTATGTTGGAAATTCTGGATACTGCCGGCACGGTAAGACAGTTTGTGCTGTTGTGACAGTTACATGTATTTTAAAGAGTTAATGATTTTTCAATTCAGTCATACTGTTACATGCAACTGGTGTTTAAATGTCCTTTGACGTCGCAGCCAAGATAAAATCTTGTATGGTAGCTGCCAGTATCAGTGTACAGTAAGTCATCCGTGTTGACTTTTAACAAACAACCTGGAGATTAAATGGATGGTTTGAAATCAATGGGATTAAAACCTTAGAAAAAACATTTCTAAATCAGATTTTTTTTGTTGTTGTTGTTGAACATTTCTCACAATGTAAGTCAATCACATTTGTGAGCTGGTGCTGATTGACTGTAGCACAACTAAATGTGTTACATTTGCCTCTGGTCTGTGATAAATAAGTGTGTACATGTGCATCCTCGTGGTCATCCTCGTCTCATACAGGTGCAGGAGGTTAGAGAGCGATTTCGTCCCCTATGGGGGATAAGGACATCTTTCCAGTACTGCAAGCCCTTGTTTTACAACTCTGAGTTGTAGTGACAGATGGTGAATGTTGTCCTTGGGCTCTCTGCCCCAGAATGGAGCCACAGTCAAATGAAACAGAGCCAAAGAAGCTGAGAATATTCCTGTCAGAGATGTGAACTAAAAATTGGCTACAGTTTTTGTACAGTAGGACTGGCACTTGCTCTGAAATGGTCAAAGTATTATTCAATCTAGTGCTAGTTGCAAAAAAAGAGACTCAATAACATAATCTTAATTGAAATTGGGTGAGTTGAAACCACAAAGTCAATGACTTGTGAACAGAATGGCTTTAAACTACAAACTTTAAACAATAACCGTTAAAGTCAGTCTGCAAATGGCATAAGGCATAGTTAAAATGAACATTCTGGCATCATTTACTCACCTTATGTTGTTCTGAGCCTATATGACTTGGAACACAAAAGATGTTTTGGTAATTGTTTATGCTGCTCTTTTCCTTGTAATGAAAGTAAATTATAGCCAGCAGCTATCAAGCTCCAAAAACATTCTTAAAATATCTTCATGGAAGAAAGAAAGTCTATACAATTCTTTGAGTTTGTTTGTGTGGATTTCTCCCCCACAAATCCTGAGCTCATGCCCACTCACTAGCACATTTAATGAGACACTGTTGTGTCCTCTGGAGAGAAAAAAGATCATTATTCTCATCCATAGCCTTCCTTTTCTAGACATATTACACGTTACCTTTGACAACCATCTTCATTCTCCATGGGTTTTAGAAGCACACTGACCCAGAGGAAACAAAGCTGTGGAGCTATTGATGTGCCTCTGGCCTTATTAGCCTTATCAGGTCACTTCATGTTCAGCTCATACAGGACAAGAACTGTCTATCTGAGCCATCTGAGCTACCGGAGTTCATTCAGAACCGCAGTGTAAAAAAAAAAAATTTTAATAATGTGAAATATTGCAATTTTAAATAACAGTTTTTTATATTTGGAGGTGAGACACTACAGGCAAAAATGCTGTTTTTAAATGCACTGTTTAATTTTGAGGCTTTGTGCAAAAAATGAAGTGTTTTTTCAGACTAGTGGAAAGAAAACATCCAAAATACATTTTTAAGTGTTTCTTTCATAGCACCTTTTCTGTTTGTATGAGACTTTTTCTCCTGCACTGAGCCAAATATCTCTGCTTCAATAATACTGACATACACCATATTCTGAAGGTTTTTACAGAGGGGTTTGTTCATGCGTAATTTGCCTGGTTTTATACAACATTTTATTCCTTATAAACTGTGAAAATGTATTTTCCCCCTGGCTGTTGACAGTATTTTCTGATTTATCGAGTGATAAAAAGAGCTATCCAATATCACCTCTGTAAAATGAAACGATCATTTTCAACCTGGCTTTATCCAATGTTAAGATTTTTGTTCTAGAAATGTATGTTAATTAGCGCATATTTAATTATATAATGCCTCATTTGCACATTTAAACATAACATTGTAGAAAACTTGTAATGCAAAAATGTTTGTAATTATTAATGTAATCAGTCAACTAAGTATGGTGATATCTATTAGTTATTATTTTTTACCCTTAATATATGTAATTTATTCCTGTGATGGCAAAGCTGAATTTTCAGCAGCCAGTCTTCAGTGTCACTTGATCCTTCAGAAATCATTCTATTATGCTGGTTTGTTGCTAATAATATTTATTATCTTTATCAATATTGAAAACAGTTGTGCTGCTTAATGTTTTTGTGGAAACTGTTCTTTGATAAATAGAAATTTCAAAAGAATTGTATTTGAAATGGAATTATTTTATATATTATAAATGTCTTTGCGGTTGCTCTTGAGTTTTTGCTAAATACAAATATTAAAGTAAATGTGACCTCAAACTTTTGAATGGAAGTTCCATCTGGTATTTCCAGGTTAAATGCAGATGGAACACATTTATTTTACAAACATATTATTTATTAAAATCAAATGACCATTTAAAGTCTCATCATATTTGTGCTTTTGGTATTTTTTTTTTACATTGCTTCAGTTATAATTTAGTTATATAATACTACAATAAACCAGTATATATATATATATATATATATATATATATAAAGCACAATATGTTGGTATCGTATAGGTTATTTCATATTTGGACAGTGTTACTTTAAAAAAAAAAACTGCTCTGTACTCACTATGAATATTTTGGAGTGTTTTAGAGATTTTTTAAAATTTTGTCTGTCAGTACCTCAACTCCTCCATACACTATCTGAACACTTCTCCTCACTTCACCTCCTCTTTCTCTCCCACTCAGGAACAATTCACAGCCATGAGGGACCTGTACATGAAGAACGGCCAGGGCTTTGCACTAGTATACTCCATAACAGCACAGTCCACCTTCAACGACCTGCAGGACTTGAGAGAACAAATTCTGCGGGTCAAAGACACGGATGATGTGAGTCTTGTCCAGCTCTCCATTTCATCTCCAGAAACTCAACTTCAGTGTCTGCTGCCCTGCCTTTAGCTTTCATCTCACCCTGTGCTTTGATCGTTTCAGTACCAGTATCTGCTTTTTCACACCCACCCTGAGCCCTCATGCTCGCCATCGTCAATAAGGGTGACCTTTCGGCTGTGAAAAGGCTCGTCTTCCCTTCTTGTCCACCTCTCTCTGTTTGACAGTTCTGGTTGGGCAAGCAAAAAATTTGCTAGCTGAGTTTACTTTGATTGCTTTCCGGTTTATCGCAATTCCAGAAATGTTATCGCTGGAGGTCGCTAATAGGCATAGTGATAATGTTTTTTTCTGAAACTAACATGACTACAAATAGTACATTGCCACTACGTTTTTAAAAGATTGCATGAATCATACTCGCTGACAATCAACAACTTTCAGTGAAAATGATTGACTTCCTATTGCAAAAATAACTGTGTGTGAACGTCCCTTAAGATATAGTGTCTTTTGTCACAAAGTCGGACTAGGCTTGGATTGAATTGCGGCCAAGTTTGTTAGGAGGAAATAAATCCGTGTGAAAGGTGTGTGTGTGTAAGAACTCATTCTAAACGGTTTCTGAGAAAGATGATAGTGTGACGACCTCAGTTGACCTGCGCTATTTCTGTCCACTTCCTCAGCTCAGCTGATTTAACACAGGACCTTTCGGTTATTAATTCTGCCTGGGCTACTTGCTTTTTTTTTTCTTTTTTCATTTACACAATATGTCAGATTTTCTTGTTGCTTTGAAAGTATCTGCTGAAATCAAATGTAAATGCTTTGTCTCATAGTTTCACTTCTGCTATTATATCTGGACTGTCTCTCAGTTGAAAAACTGAGAGTTGTGTGGGAGTTTTTAGCTGCGTTTGTGGTGTTGTATGCAAATATGAATGCATCTAAAGCCTCGAAATGACCAAAGGGGGTTTCGGCTATCTCTCTGCTTCCCCTCTCTTTTTCCCTCTTTTGCAGTATCTTTTTCAATTAAGGAATTACAACAGCTGTTGCAAACTGCGGCCCCTTAAGAATGATTTCTGCTAATATAGCACCACAGTTTCTGCTAATGCCTCTAAATAGCTCCTTGGATGAAAAACAAATAGAGAAGTAGGAAATGATGACCATGTAAACTTATATTTTAACTGTTTTTGTGTGTGAAATGTGTGCTGAAAATGCAAATGAATTGTCACTTCTTCTCAAAAAGACATTCACTTTTTTTGTTCTAATCCCTAAACCATTGTATTATCACCTGATTTCTTGATCCTTACATGACTCATTTAAATCTGAAAACTCAGTCGAAGTGTTTCTTTTCAGGTGCCAATGATCCTGGTGGGTAATAAGTGTGATCTGGAAGACGAGAGGGTGGTCGGGAAGGAACAATCGGTTGGAACTCTCTCAATAAGATAATGAGGAACTTCAGGTGCGAGTGACCACAGTCAAAGCGATTCATCACATTCAGTTAATGCAGCCAGAGCGATTTACTTTTCACAAGCTTTCATGTTTCTTCTCCGTCACAAGTTGCAACAGGCGGTTTTTCAAATTTTTGAAGCCCAAAATGACACAAAATCCACTAATAATCAGTATAGAGTTAAGAGCAGTAGGAAACGACACATTTGTATTTTTTTTTTAGTTCAAAATAACTGATTTGCATTACTATCTTTTTAGTCACCAATATAAGAAATATTTAAAAAAAAGACATTTCTTTAGCACATTCCAGACGGGTTGTTGTTTAACAACAGTTGATGCTGCTTTGTTTGAAACGGCTTTCACTGGTGGATCAAAATACATTTTCAACAAAAAAATATATATATTTTTGAGTTAATTGTATAAAAGTTGAGTTTTTATGGACAAAACCATGCCAAAATCCAATTAGACAGGAAATTATAGGATTAGAAAGGAAATTTGGTGATGGCATGGCTCTCTCTCTCTGACATTGAAGATGATCCTGGTGGGTAATAAGTGTGATCTGGAAGACGAGAGGGTGGTCGGGAAGGAACAAGGCCAGAATCTCGCCCGTCAGTGGAACAGCTGTGCTTTCCTGGAGTCCTCTGCAAAGTCCAAGATTAACGTCAATGAGGTGAGAATGACTTACAGATGGAAAATAAGGCCTCTTTTTACCCATTATGTTATAAAAAGTCACATATTTCATGTTAAAGCAGAGTTTTTACAATGTAAGACCATATTGAAGGATTTATTTATTCGAATACATGGTAACACTTTAGTAGGGACCAATTCTCACATTTAACTAGTTGCTTATTAGCATGCATATTAACAACATATTGGCTGTTTATTAGTATTATAAAGCACATATTCTGCATGACCATATTCTACATCCCTAATCCTACTCAATACCTAAACTTAACAGCTACCTTAATAACTGTAAGCAGCAAGCAAATTAGGAGTTTATTGAGGCAAAAGTCGTAGTTAATGGCAAGAATTGGACCTAAAAAAAAGTGACCGAATACATGGCTACTTTTTAATTGATGCCAACAGAGAATGTTTGTAAATGGTGTAGCTGAAAAAAAATGGTGTAGAAACAATTTTCACTAAGGAAAATTCTTGGAAATGAATTAAACGTGACATTTTGAACTAGAATTTTTGAACAACTTTCTTGTAAAACATACTTCAATCTTTGTTTTTATTACAACTTCAAAAAAAACTTTTTTATATTGTATGGCTTCTACCAGCAGGGGCCCCAATACCTAAACTTAACAACTACCTTACTAACTATTAATAAGCAGCAAATGTATTTTTAGTTTGAGGCAAAAGTCGTAGTTAATGGCAAGAATTGGACCTAAAAAAAAGTGACCGAATACATGGCTACTTTTTAATTGATGCCAACAGAGAATGTTTGTAAATGGTGTAGCTGAAAAAAAATGGTGTAGAAACAATTTTCACTAAGGAAAATTCTTGGAAATGAATTAAACGTGACATTTTGAACTAGAATTTTTGAACAACTTTCTTGTAAAACATACTTCAATCTTTGTTTTTATTACAACTTCAAAAAAAACTTTTTTATATTGTATGGCTTCTACCAGCAGGGGCAGGTTTTTTTTATACTAAAATATAAAATAATTTCTGTACAAACTAACATTTGTATAAAAAAAAATCTATAACTCCCTCCTAAATGTTTTTTTTAAAAATTAAAATTAAGTATCATTTATAATTATAATGTAATGTGAAATGTAATGCACAATATTTTTTATATTTTAGTTTATTTATTTATTTATTTATTGTTACCTTGATCACTGAACACACAGATCTGTTTTTCTTACTGTAAACTGTTTACCGCAGAATACTCGTATATAAGCTTTTCCATTATTGTTGTCTTAATATTTGAAATATTTAAATCTGGGAATTGAGAGGTGAATCTAAAAGGGTGTTTTTAATCTTAGGTAAAGCTTCATTCAATAGGCTGTGTATGGGCATGATCTTTTGCCCAGTCTTTTCAGTTGGGCTCAGGCTTCGGTTGTCTTCTGACATGCCTGTGCTGGCGTCACCATGGAGCTGCTCTTCTCTGCTGAGGTCTCAGAACAGTGTCATTGTCAGCTAGTGATATCTCTCCATGAAAGTGTAGTCACACATTAGCAAAGCAGGCAGTCAGCTGCAACGCTCGGACACAGAGCGTCCTTTTGTGAGCAACACGACTCTGCCTACATGACATAGAGCTGCTTTGAGTTCAGTCAGTTAAAAAATCCAGTTGGTTATAGCGGTATGGCAGTGTGTAAGGAGAACCGAGTGAACACAGAGTTATATGAAACCCCTGTGCTGGTCTGGAGTCAATTCTGTAGTTTATGAGAGGTTACTGGAGGGCAGAAGGTGATGATTTGAAGTCTTCAGCTTTTTTTTTTTATCCCGCTTGGGCGTTGCTCCAGGATTATTTATTTACTTGTGTCAAAGCACAGACCTGCATCATCATTAAAGTCTCAGACTCTCCCGTAAGCGACATCCAGATACCGATTTAATGGATCTTCGGTTGGAACTCTCTCAATAAGATAATGAGGAACTTCAGGTGCGAGTGACCACAGTCAAAGCGATTCATCACATTCAGTTAATGCAGCCAGAGCGATTTACTTTTCACAAGCTTTCATGTTTCTTCTCCGTCACAAGTTGCAACAGGCGGTTTTTC
>NW_015660878.1:4764443-4834632 GCF_001515625.1 Sinocyclocheilus rhinocerous | reverse complement strand
TAAGATTTATGTTATAGAAACCGTTGAAAAATGGGTTCTGTTTAGATCTAAAAAATAATTGCACTTTTATTCCACTCTTTTTTTTTTTTTTTCTGCCATCCTGCAGGTCTGATTTACTGCTGTGTCTTTCAGCAGTGCCAGCATTCCGACGTTACTAAAACCTAACATCGAATGGACTTTCCTATGTGGTGATGCCCCTTTAACAAACCAACCAACCAACCAACAACCAATGGATTCAAGGCTACAGTACCATGACAGTTTTTTGCACATAGATAACCATCATCACTTTCCAATGTCGCGAGAAAGATTTTTACATATAAATAAATATATAAATATATATTCTAACTGTATGCAACTGAATAAAACAATTAAATGAATACAGAGCTAGTCAAAAAGAATTTAAAATAAATACAGAGCCTACACGCAGTGTTATTGCTAACGGAGACAGCCACCGTTGTAAATGTAAGGCAATGAGGAACTTCAGGTGCGAGTGACCACAGTCAAAGCGATTCATCACATTCAGTTAATGCAGCCAGAGCGATTTACTTTTCACAAGCTTTCATGTTTCTTCTCCGTCACAAGTTGCAACAGGCGGTTTTTCTAATTTTTGAAGCCCAAAATGACACAAAATCCACTAATAATCAGTATAGAGTTAAGAGCCGTAGGAAACGACACATTTGTATTTTTTTTTAGTTCAAAATAACTGATTTGCATTACTATCTTTTTAGTCACCAATATAAGAAATATAAAAAAAAAAGACATTTCTTTAGCACATTCCAGACGGGTTGTTGTTTAACAGCAGTTGATACTGCTTTGTTTGAAACGGCTTTCACTGGTGGATCAAAATACATTTTCAACAAAAAAATATATATATTTTTGAGTTAATTGTATAAAAGTTGAATTTTTATGGACAAAACCATGCCAAAATCCAATTAGACAGGAAATTACAGGATTAGAAAGGAAATTTGGTGATGGCATGGCTCTCTCTCTCTGACATTGAATTGCATCTGTATCTTTTTGTTCATCAGCTTTCCATTCAATGAATGAAAGAAAAAAGCCATTTATTGATTTCAAGTAAGATTTATGTTATAGAAACCGTTGAAAAATGGGTTCTGTTTAGATCTAAAAAATAATTGCACTTTTATTCCACTCTTTTTTTTTTTTTTTCTGCCATCCTGCAGGTCTGATTTACTGCTGTGTCTTTCAGCAGTGCCAGCATTCCGACGTTACTAAAACCTAACATCGAATGGACTTTCCTATGTGGTGATGCCCCTTTAATAAACCAAAATACAGAGCCTACACGCAGTGTTATTGCTAACGGAGACAGCCACCGTTGTAAATGTAAGGAGGGAATGTCTAACCAGGCTGTGCACGTTGCCATGGCAATTACAATGATATTTATAAGCACCACTATTTTAGCCAGAGAGGAGAGGAAGTCCAAAGAGCTCCTATATAAACCATTCGTACAGCTAACTTTCACTCTTTTTTTTGTAACTTTGTTTTGCTTTTATTCTAAACATGATTTCTTTATCTTCTGCCTTTTTTCTCTTTTATAAAATTACTAGATTTTTGCTCTATGGAGATGTTATATTCACAACAGCTATTGATGAGTTTTACCTTAGGAAAAACCTGTGGATACAGTGATGTACATGTAAAAAGTTCAAAAATATAATTTTTTTTTCTGTCACTATCATTGTCCTTAGCCTCAGATGTTGCCTTCAAATACGTGTTAAGACCTTTTTGTGTCTTTTTTTTCTTCTTTATTTTTCCTAAGGATTCATTTCCATGATCTTAGGTCCATCTCATATGCCATGCCGGGTTTCTTTTTGTTTACAAAGAACTTTGTACAGCAGGCTTTTTTTTCAAAAAGGGGTATTAAAAAAAGGGGTTTGACCGTTTAGTTTTAGTATCCGTCTGAAGCTCATCTTTTGGATGGTCTCATAATAAATAGTCAAATCCCTCTTGACAAAGCTGATCCTGATCAAATGTAGGACATAAATACAGTATATATTTTAAAGAATTGGGGTTTTTAATACACAGGAAAAACAAAATGTGCAACAAACTATACTCAAACATTGCCCTTCTCCCCTTGCTTGCTGATGCATCTGGTGTAAACTGAGGATATGAAAACCAAATATTGGATCCTGTCAGTAAAGAGTGAGGAAAAGATGTCTGTTAGTGACCGTTTCGACTTTGTAATAATAATTTGCCCTGTTTTCTGTCTTAGTTACTGTTGGATTAACTGAATGTGGGGGTGTGGGGACTTTGTGTTAAGCGACAAAAATTGGAAGAATTGATTAAAAAATTTAAAAGAATTAATTTTACATCAAGTGCAATCATAAAGTGTGTTCGTAAAAGAGCCGAATGCGCTGTTGTAGCATTCGATACTGGCCTCTTCAAACATGGAAATGACTCTTTACAGGGTGCAGCATGCGGTATGTACACGTAAGGAATTGTTCATGAATGCTTTGAGGATTTGTACTGTGTAAAGTGAAGAACACGACTCCTAGGGAGTGTCTGAGCAGCAGCGGGCACAGGTTAACATTACGAGTCGTGTGTTGTACCGCAAGCAAATGCATTGATGCTTTTTAGGATTTGGGGGGGGGGAAAGCCTGAAGAAAATAAAAACTTCATGTGAGGACCAGGACTGAGACAGAGGCGCAGTATTTAAAATGCAACATCGTCTGCTTCTGATGGGTTGGGTGGGTGGCCAAGTGTCAACTTAAAAGCCTTAATTAAAAGTGGTGCAATTTTTTATAACCGAGCATCTGTAGTTTAATAAATTGGATTGCCATGCAAGGGCTTCCAAGAAGCCAGTTTTTGCCACTTGAATGTTTTGTGTATTGTTTCAGCATTTTCTGTCAGACCAATAAAAAAACAAAACCGTTCAAGTTGCTCTCTACCATGGTGGCACGTTTGCTGCAAAGGTATTCGTATCTGATTAAGACTGAATCAGAAAATGGAGAAAAATGAAGTCTGGTATTTGGTGCGTGAACTAGAAGGAAAAGGAACCGGATGACTGGCATCTTTCACTTCCCAGAAACATAATGGATGGGTTCTGGCAATATAGTTTTGTGCAGACGAAAAATAATGGTCTTGTCTACATGTACTCCAGTGCTTTATCCACTGATGATATGTTCAGATGCCGTCTGTGGTCTAACCTGTGATTTCAGACTTTACATCACTTCAGAATACACCATCATTTAATAGTGTGTGTCACTAAAACTTCACAATTTATTCAAAATAAAAACAAACACATTATGTAGCCTACATGGCACAAGATTAGTTAGATATTATTTATTGGCAGATAAATGTAGTTAGCAAAAATTTCAGAGATAGCTAGATAGACAGAAAGACAGAACATTTAAAATTATTGGTTAGAAGTATAATTTGACAAATTTTGCATGTTGTCAATTTAAATATTTTATTTTAGACTATTTAATGACTTTTCAATCAAATTTAAACAATAAATCATGAAATTCACAAAGCTGCATAAAGCTAAAATGTAACCAGTCAATGTAATATCAAACCATTATTTTGTCAAACAGATAATGTAATCAGGTTTATAAAAATATAACATTAAAAAAAAAAACATTTACATGTGACAACTTATTCTCCTGACACCTAGCAACGACCTCATTTTTGAAAATATTTCCATATATTTTTTTTTAACATTGAATGTTAAATGGTAGGAGCAGGGGTGCCCAATCTCGGTCCTGGAGGGCCGGTGTCCTGAAAAGTTTAGCTCCAACCCCAATTAAACACACCTGAACCAGCTAATCAAGCTCTTACTAGGCATACTAGAAACTTAAAGGCAGGTGTGTTGAGGCAAGTTGGAGCTAAACTCTGCAGGACACCGGCCCTCCAGGACCGAGCTTGGGCACCCCTGGTATACAGACAAATATAAACGTAGAATTTGACCTCCACTACAATAGATGGCGCTGTGCTCTTGGAGTTTTCCAAACTACATCTGATATACTAAGAAGAAAAATACACGCATGACCTGTGGGAAACACGATAGCGTTACTTAAGTTTTAATAAGGATTTTGACTTTCTAAACGTTGATTTAATGTAATAAGCATGATATAGGAGAAATACTCAACAGTTCGTGTGACACAAGTGCGCGCTGTCTTTCTGTAAGGCTTCAAAACAATAGTGGTTTGCATTTGACCTCCGTTTGCGAGGGTATTCTGAAAAAATATGTTTTGAATTTCATTTCAACAAAAACGTTTTTATCATGAATCTCAGCGTGACTCGCAAGTGTTGTAGTAGAGTTCGTTTGTTTCGGAATAAGGCGGCTGTCTACCATTGCAGAAGACTGTCAGATGGTCCCATCTCCTCTGATGACAGTCAGCCCAGCCCTGAGGAGAAGCCCAGGAGAACACGCAGAGCTCCGGGGAAAGCGGCTGTCCTTCTGTTCCCTGGCCAGGGCAGTCAGTTTGTCGGTATGGGAAAAGGACTCTTGAAGTATGGAAATGTCAAAGAGATGTTTGTTGTAGCTGAGAAGGTGCTTGGCTATGACTTGCTGTCTCTGTGCCTAAATGGACCCGAGAAAGATCTGATGAAGACTGTTCATTGCCAGCCAGCTGTGTTTGTCTGCTCACTGGCTGCCGTGGAAAGACTGAACCATGAAAATCCTGCTGTAAGTTATCCACAAGATCAGTCGACAGCTAATCTATTAGGATTTGCAGTGTCATGCATGTATGATTAATATCGCCCTGGTCAATATTAATGTCAAACTCATTGACCCCCATCTATAGGCTATTGAGAGCTGTGTGACTGCAGCAGGTTTCAGTGTTGGTGAATTTGCTGCTTTGGTCTTCTCTGGTGCAATGAACTTTGCTGAAGGTAAAACTTATTAAACATACAAAATTAGCTATTTGAATGGCATCTTTACAAGTGTGAAACATATCCAGATTACATTTGTCCCCAAAATCAAAAGAAATAATATATTTCCATAAAAATGGAATATAAAATAAATATTTCCATATTTTTTCATTTAGCTTTTTATTGTATATTTTATCAAATGTATTTTGCATGAAGTAAAAAATACCTATTTATTTTTTATTATTATGACAACTAAGCACATTTTACCCCTACGTTCTCATAATTTGTCAAGATATTTTAGTGTTATTGTTAACTAAACTCTAAAACAGACAATTACAAAGTAGTTTTTGTTAATTGAAGTAAAGCTGACATAAAACATAAATATTAGATGACAAACTTATGCTTAAACGTTTAAATGAAAATGTTGCCTTGGCAACTAACTGAAATAAAATAAGTTGGAATACTAAAATTACTAAAACTAAGGCACATATTCATTAAATTAAAGTTAAGGAGAATTAAAAAAGAATCAACATGACAAAAGCACATAACAAAATGGCTAAAACCTTAACCAAAATTATATATATATATATATATACACACACACACACACACATACGTATATTATTTTCATTATTTTAATTATTATTCCCATTATTCACAAACATAATTTTCATTACAACATTACAACTATTATTTTTATTCATTATTATAGCTTATAAATCAGCATAAATTAAAGGCGGTATCGTAAGTACCATCATGACGTATGAGTACATCATCATACATATTGTTTTTATCATCATAGTAATAAGACAGTAAGAAGCGTTGTAATAAAAATTATTTCACATTCCACAAAATCTTAGCATACCTAAAAGTAGTCGTCTTTTTTGTATGCAAAATATTGTTTTTCCATATTTTTTCATATTGAGGATTCACCCACATTAATTTATTCTAATGGTCCTGTTTTCTGCTCACAGCTTTGTTTGCAGTAAAGGTGAGGGCAGAGGCAATGCAGAAGGCCTCTGACCTCGTATCTAGTGGCATGTTGTCTGTGATTGGCCGACCTCAAGCCAACTACAAATACGCCTGCGTCCAAGCTAGAGAGCACTGTTTGTCTCTCGGTATCCAAGAGCCTGTGTGTGCCATTGCCAACTACCTTTTTCCAGATGGCAGAGTAATAGCTGGCCACAAAGAGGTAAGATCCATCGTTTGGAATCGATGCAAAGAGCATTATTCATGAGAAATATTTTAGGTGTATTGTTATAGCTATTGAACTTTGCCGATTCATTTACAAAAAGGCCAGAAATGTGCTTTAAAAAAAGTATGTTTTGATTTTATGTTTTGAAGTCCTGACTGTTGAGCCCTGCTGTGCTTTTAACAATCACTCTCTCACACAGGCTTTGGATTTCCTTCAAAACCATTCCAGAGAGCTGAACTTCACGAGAACGCGACTACTGCTGGTTAGCGGAGCCTTTCACACCGCACTGATGGAGCCAGCGGTCGAGCCTCTGAGAGACGTCCTCCGAAAGATAGAGGTACGGCGGCCAGAGATCTCTGTGCACTCCAATGTGGACGGCAAGTGTTACATGCATGACAAGCATGTATGCAGTCAGCTGGCCAAACAGCTGGTGTCTCCGGTGAAATGGGAGCAGACGCTGCATGAGATTTATGAAAGCAAATACGCCTGCGTCCAAGCTAGAGAGCACTGTTTGTCTCTCGGTATCCAAGAGCCTGTGTGTGCCATTGCCAACTACCTTTTTCCAGATGGCAGAGTAATAGCTGGCCACAAAGAGGTAAGATCCATCGTTTGGAATCGATGCAAAGAGCATTATTCATGAGAAATATTTTAGGTGTATTGTTATAGCTATTGAACTTTGCCGATTCATTTACAAAAAGGCCAGAAATGTGCTTTAAAAAAAGTATGTTTTGATTTTATGTTTTGAAGTCCTGACTGTTGAGCCCTGCTGTGC
The DNA here is from genome assembly GCF_001515625.1 of Sinocyclocheilus rhinocerous. NCBI lineage: Eukaryota > Metazoa > Chordata > Actinopteri > Cypriniformes > Cyprinidae > Sinocyclocheilus > Sinocyclocheilus rhinocerous. The sequence goes on along the minus strand of NW_015660878.1, from coordinate 4,827,838 downwards.
TTTTAACAATCACTCTCTCACACAGGCTTTGGATTTCCTTCAAAACCATTCCAGAGAGCTGAACTTCACGAGAACGCGACTACTGCTGGTTAGCGGAGCCTTTCACACCGCACTGATGGAGCCAGCGGTCGAGCCTCTGAGAGACGTCCTCCGAAAGATAGAGGTACGGCGGCCAGAGATCTCTGTGCACTCCAATGTGGACGGCAAGCGTTACATGCATGACAAGCATGTATGCAGTCAGCTGGCCAAACAGCTGGTGTCTCCGGTGAAATGGGAGCAGACGCTGCATGAGATTTATGAAAGAGCCCAGGGGCAGGAGTTTCCTCACACCTATGAGGTGGGACCTGGAAGACAATTGGGCTCAACGCTACAGAAGTGCAACATGAAAGCCTTTAAGAACTATACGAATGTAGATGTTGTATTGCCATAGGACTGATGTGCTGTAAAACATGTTACATTTGGTTTTCTTCTTTCAGATAAATACAAAAAAGCCAAACCCTTTGTTTTCTTTTTAAAAATTTTATTGCGCTTGTCGGTTTGGAAAGTCCAGCTTCCTTTAGTAGTGCAGAAATGCTTTTAGAGGAAGAGGTAACAATTCATTGGCCCAATTATCCAGCAATAGACCCAAAACACACACAAAAAAAACATCTTTGACTTGCAAAATCCTGCACATATATTAACTTATATATGTGAACCAGCACTTCGTTCAAATCAGTTATAAAAGAGAATTTAAAATAAGCAGTCAAAAAAATAATAATAATAAAAATCAGCCTTGGTTACATTTGAGCCAAAGACCAGCTCTTGACCCCCTCAATGTCACATTCAGCCTTCATATTCATTCCAAGTTATTAGGAAGATAGACACAGTGACCAGAAGTAAAGCAGACGCAAGTATGCATGTGGTCCTGCGAGACCAGTCAGAAACGTGCAAGTTGGATACCTGAGAAAAGATCACAAAAAATATAAGTTAAATTGGTTTATACCAGAGTTTCACTTAAATACCAGGGTTGCCACTGTCAAACCTGACCTGAAAATATCAAGAATATCTTATTGTAAATTTTTAAGCTTAAAGAAATGCATTGAAATTAACAAAACCCTTAACAATCTTTAACATTTCTGTAGTAAATGTATTTTTTTATAATTATTCAAAGCTCTACAGTATGTATGTGGCTAGAAATTGTGCTTTTGTGCAATTATTCTTTAAAAAATCTGTAAAAATTGACAGAAAAATGATAGAAATACATTAAAAACTGTGGGAACCCTCAAATACTGACTTTACACTAATGTTCAAAGGTTCTTTCAGTTTTTGAAAGAAATGAATACTTTTATTCAGCAAGGACCTATTAAATTGATCAAAAGTGACAGTAGAGCCATTTAAAATAATATTCAATTTCAAATAAATGCTGTTCTTTGGAACTTTCTATTCATTAAATAATTCAAAAAATATATATATGTTGTGGTTTCCACAAAAATATTAAGCAACTATTTACAATATTGATAAAAAGAAGTTATTTTAAATTATACTAATATTTCACAGTATTACTGTTTGTGTATTTTTGGTCAAATAAATGCAGCCTTGCTGAACATTTTACCCAAGATTCATATATATTTACAGACACAAAATAAATATTGTCCATACCAAGGCTGCCCACTTCTTGGCCTCCTGACAGCCGTTTTGAAGCTGTGGAACAAGCCAGGATGTCCTCAACATTGGCATCATTTTGGACCCCCAGACATTGTTGAAGATCCTGCTTAAGACAGTTTCATTATTATAAATGCATGAATAGATATTAAACCACACTTAATTCTTTCGTATTTTTCAGTATCTTCATTTGAAACATCTTAAAGGGATAGTTCACCCAAAAATGAAAATGACCCTCCCATAGACAGCAATGTGATTACCACGATCAAGGTCCAGAAACGTCAAAGAGATCGGTAAAATAATCCATGTGACATCAGGGGTTCAACCGTAATTTTATGAAGCTACGAGAATACTTTTTGTGCACGTTTCTGGACCTTGATCGTGGTAATCACATTGCTGTCTATGGGAGGGTCAGAGAGCTCTCAGAATTCATCTTAATTTGTGTTCCGAAGATGAACGGAGGTTTTACGGGTTTAGATCGACATGAGGGTGAGTAATTAATGACAGAATTTTCATTTTTGGGTGAACTAACCCTTTAAATGCTCTCAACTCACCCAGAGAACGCTCTCCTGGTTAGGACATAAGGATAAATCCCAAAATTCAGGGGCTGCCATTGGAGGGGCAGTTGTTCACGCCATTTGTAGTCCAATTCATCCCCTATCAGAGCCAGCTGTCGTCCAATACGCTGGGAAACTCTGCTATTCAGACCAAAAAAAGACTCGTGTGTAAAATACTGTATTGTATTTTACGATATAACATTTCTGAACAAATATTTACCTCATATCGATGGTACAGTGAATGTTGTGGTCTACCTCACCAGGTCCAGCCTGGAGGGATGTGGCGTTTTTTCGCTGTTTCGTTTCTTCCACCATTGTGTTCTGAAAGGTGTGCGATCATGTTTATGAAACCAATTCAACCATCTCTTGCATCACATATAACCATGCATTTGCCTAAACTCAATGTTCTATTTCCTTTCTCTGCTGCGGTTCTTTATTTTGTTTGTGTGGAGGAAGAGGACTTTGTTATTGCGTCCTGCCCTTTGTGGTCTCACGTGACCTGATCCTGTAGCTATTGCTTTCAACGAGCTACTATCACTCTGTAAACACAAAGGCCATGTGACCTGAGGACACTGGGTGTGTCTTTGTCTGTTGCTGCCATAGAACATGACATCATTGCCCATACAATCAAGTTTCGAAAAACACCTGCAGCCATAAACACAACTTCCTGTAATACTAGAGGACTCTGGTCTCTGTGGTAATAAAAAATGGAAGGGCGCAGACATGCACAGTTCACAAAGCACCATAAAGCTGACTCAGTCCTTTGGCCTTACTTTCGCTATTTGATGTTATGAAAGAGCATGTGATTATTTATAGTATAAATAGTCAACACATTTATCATTTATGAGGGTCTAGTATGAGACAAACAAACGTGTTTTCATTCTCCTTCATGTGACTGTTGAAAACATCAGGTGTGATGCAAATGCTCATTCAAATCAGCCAAACTGCTCAAAGCCGAACAAACTGCATCTTTTTGTTTTGAACAGGTACATTGTTTACCGACATAAAACCTAAAACGGAATGTGAATATTCTTTTTTGTGTAATAATACAGACTATTATATGAAAATAAACTGTGACGCAGAATTTTTTTGGAGACCTCGTCATCATTCTAAGACCAGGAAAACATCAAAAATCATTTGAAAAAATCTTAATTTCTGACTTTTACATTTGTAAAAGCTTTCTTTACCTCTTAATATGAACTTAAATATTAGAACTTTTTTTTTAATTTAAATATAAGTCAATCTTGAGATAGCTACAAAGTACTAGGTTGTATCCTCAGGCATGCTGCTGAATATTTTTGAGATATAATTTTAATATATTAATATTTGTATGTTTTTAACAGTAAGTTGTCAGCAGTCAACATGTTCCCATTTGGCTTGATAACAAAGGACAGGTGCATAATGGAAAACAAAAGCCAAGATCATACCTTGTTTGTAGATTAAAATGGACGCCGCCCTGCAACATTTCAAGATATAATGTTAATACAAGGAACATTTTTTGTTGTTGGTATTATTTGTAATATAAAACTAATAATAAATATTTTCTCAGACTTACAGCAGCGTCCTCTAATCTCGGTCTCTTCCTGTGATGTGTCTCAGTACAGTGATCACCTGCAGCTTTACACTCAGGAAGCAGCTATGGGTGTCACTGTCATTTCTGGCCAACAGAGGACACTAAAGGGTCTGATATCACTGCATTCATTCATTTAAACACAGATCTGGACCATTTAGATGCATGAGCTCATGTTGTAATTCAGTCTGCAGGGCCAAAAAGCAGACAGAGGATCTGGACCTTTCTTACATTTCAAAACCCCAATGGCTTCCATCTCCTTTCTATATGTGGTAAGTATTGAGTTGTGTGTCGTCGTACTTCTTATGACTTATTTATTCATCTGCAGGCCAGTTAACTTGCTTTATGGCTTTTGCTTTGCACCTAAATTACAATTTCCCTTCTTGTCCTTTTACTTTTGCTTTGAACCCCAGCCACTTTGCTGCCAGTGGACCTTAATGTTCACAACGCCACCTGGCCGTTTTGCTGATAAATACAATTAATTCATATATTCTTGTTCTCTCTCTCTCTCTATAGAGAGTTTGTAAATTGTATGTAAATATATTTACTGTACGTGTGTGTGTGTGTGTATAATGGCAGACTGTTACGTGTAAATGTACATTTAAAGAAACCACTAAATGGTCTTGACACATATAGGCCTACTCATTTTTTTATACTACCATTATTTTGGAATAATAGTATTTTATTATCTAAACAAGTATATGAATTACATAAAAATATTACCTTAATGAGGTGTATCCTGGGGTGATTTTTAAACCGTATTGTAAGAGTTAAGTTCACACGTATGCTTCACTCTTGTTGACTGGTTTTCCTTCATTGTCTGCTGCAGTGCATCTATCAAAAATGTATTCACAATTTTACATTGCTTTCTGAAGACATTCAGACTACACTATTCATTTATGTATATTTTCCAAGTATATCAGAACCTGAAATTAAAAATATTGATTTATTTATTTCCTTCCTTTCGTGATCTTGACGACTTTTTTTATGAAAACAATTTGAGGCTTTTATTTTGAAATGTACAAACCGGAAGTGCAGTTGAGCAGTGGCTTCACACCGTTATGGACCACAGTGGTAAGGAGGGAAATTTATAGTGTTCATTCGCAGGTTTATTTTACCCAAAACATGTTTCTTGTAACCACAACATATCTGCGCTGGGTTTTTACACATGTTTGCATATAGATAATCGAGCTACGTTAGGAATGTGCCTAGTTAAAGACCTTTTCCTACATCACTATCGGTTATGGCCTCTTATGTCAATGTTGCGTTAATCTCCCCATTAGATCCAGTTTGTTCAATCTCTGAAGAAAGTCTCCAGCATATTGTAAATAAAAACACAATTATGTTAAAGCGTGCATTCCTCTGGGTTGTTAAATATAACATAATTATGTGTGCGCGCTGTATTTTGCCTGTTGCCATACTGCTTTACTGCTTATATGAGATCGTTCACACTAGTATCAGTATCAACCTCACATCAAAATCAAGTCTTATTTTATTTACGCAAAAATGTTTTATCGTTTATGTAAGTATAATGCCCACGAATCGATACAGGCTTTTTCTATAGCTCTACTCAGATAAGCCAGTTTGTTAATCAAAACGTTCACTGATTCTGCATTAATATCTAATGAACGTCAAAATAAACTATTAATTTGTCCTTTTTTTCCATGCAGACAATGATATGCAGGGTACGGACGGGCCGTTAGGTGGTCCTGATGTCAGGAGGAGGATCCCAATCAAACTTCTTCCCAAACAGGCCAGGAATAAACCTGCCCCTCGACCCCAAAGACTAGCGGGACGGTTACCACCCAAAGCCCATTCTGCAGAAGAAGGTATTGTGTCTATATATTTCATTTCAAATTAGTTCATATATTGCATTTTACACAAGCATATGATTAGATATTATGATGCACTGCAAATGGGGCTTGTTTTCTGATCTGTCTTTCTGCTAGAAGGGTTTAACTTCAAGCAGGAGGACAGATTTGATTGTGGCGTGAAAGCTGGAGACGCTTTTGCGAGCCAGCGTCGCTTCCCACAGCAGCTGTACTGGGATTACAAGGTAAAGGCTGCATTGTATAAGTGTAATTTACCCACCTCTCAGATGCTCGTGTTTAAAGTGTTGTGAACACTCTTTGTCTCTCTATCTCTTTTTTTTTCTAGCTAAATTTGATCGGTGAAAAAGATGAGACACCTGTTCATTGCTGTGACAAATGTGGACTGCCAATTAAGTCATACGGCCGTATGGTGAGAATAGTTGATGTGTATAATGGATGCATACAACCTGCAAGTCACAGCTTTTTGGTGACATGAATTAATACTGCCATGACTTCATTAATTCATTTCTTTGCAGATTCCATGTAAGCATGTTTTCTGCTACGAGTGTGCATTGCATCATGAAAGAAAGGGTGATAAGATGTGTCCAGGGTAAGCAAAATGAGCAGCTTGTGCCTCTAAAATTCAAACTTTTACCAACATTCTACACTATAATAGAGAATGCTTCATAGCTTCATGCAGATATATGACTGGGTGATACACACTACTATTCAAAAGTTTGGGGTTGAGATGTTCTTTAATGAAATGAATGCTTTTATTCAGCAAGGATGCAATTTAATTGATCAGAAGTGACACTTAAGGCATTTAAAATATTACAGAAGATTTCTATTTCAAATAAGTGCTGCACTTTTGAACCTTCTATTGATCGAAGAATCCTGCTGTACAGCTGTTTTCAAAACTGATAAGAAATGTTTGTTGAGCACCAAATCAACATTTTAGAAGACTGAATACTGAAGTAATGGCTTATGAAAATTCAGCTTTGCCAACACAGAAATGTATTACATTTTAAAATATATTAAAATAAAAAGTAATTATTTAATTACTTTAGTCATATTTCACAATATGACTGTTTTTACTGTATTTTTAATCAAATAAATGCAAAAATAAGAAATCAGGAAGGGGGCCAACACTTTTTCACACCACTGTATATATATTTATATATATAGATGGATAGTGTTATTCTCCCTTTATTCAAAAAAGTTAAAAGTGGCAACTTTTACCTTTTTTGAATAAAGGGAGAATAACAGTGTGCAGATCTTTTTTCTATTATTTGATGTACCCTTTGATCTTGCACCTGGCCAAGGCATTTTTGGATGTGCGTACTTTGACCACTTCTATATATTGATGGAATTAATGTTCCAATAAGGAATCAATAAGGTTTTTAACCCAAGCAAATTCAAAATGTTTTATGCAAGTAGACAATTGCAAAATAAAGTTGAAATCTAGTCTTCCACAATGAAAATTATATTTCAATTATAGTAATTGTCATTTACACGTACCAATGTAACAATGCATATTCATCAAAAGTAATATTTGTCTATATATATTTTGTATTCAAAACTGAAATACCATAAAATACCACTCATAAAATTTGTGTCATCCTGCAATAAAAAAGCTGAATCATTGTTACGAATTGATTACGTGGGAAATATTTAATATATTGTCCAGCCCTAGTTTGTACTAATATGCATAGTGTTTTACTGATGTTGCTTCTACATATGTCCTCTCTGTTCCCAGCCTAAACATGTACAGCTGTACAGACCCGGTCCAGCGGATTGAACAGTGCCAGCGTGGCTCTCTCTACATGTGTAGTATCGTTCAGGGTTGCAAACGCACCTATCTGTCCCAGAGAGACCTGCAGGCTCACATCAACCACCGGCACATGCGGTCCGGCAAGAGCTCCAGCAGCCGCTCTGATTCTCTCCACCTTCCTCCAGCCTCGGAGGTGACCGACCGCTTCCGTGTGCCCCCACCTCACCTGCCCAAACCCCATGTGCTCATCCCTCCTCCTCTGGCTCATCCAGGACACGACCCCTACAGCCAGCCTCCCTCTGCCTCCCACGATGACCTCCGACCTCCGCAAAGCCAACCACCCGGAGACATGGGACCATCCCGCTCTCTCGCTCAGGAGACCTTCCGGATCTCGACCGTCACCACGCGGAAGCACAGCAACCTCATCACGGTTCCCATCCAGGACGATTCCGCGAGCTCTGGACCATCCCGCGACCCCCTCCCCCAGCCTGGCAATGCTCCGCCCCCTCACCATCACCCCGGAGACTATCCAGGTCAGCCTGTTGTGACCCATCCACATCACATGATGGCGCCACCTCAGCAGCACTACGGCCCCCCGCCGCCCCCCCCCCCCATCAGTCATCCCATGCCGCACCCGGGACAGGGCTCAAACACACCTCACATGGTTTTCAATCAGGCCCCTCCGCCGCTGTCATCCGTTCCCCCTCCCATCACCCCACCTCCCGGACACCTCATTGGTCAGATGCCCCCGTTTATGAACCATCCTCCTCCAGGGCCGCCCCCTCAGCACGGAGGTCCCCCTGTCAGTGCCCCGCCTCCCCACCATTACAACCCCCAGTTTCCCGAGGACAAGAGCACACTCAGCCCACCGTTCAACCAGCCCGGGGGCTTGAGTCCAGGAATGTGGCCAGCGCCCAGGGGTCCTCCTCCTCGAATGCAGGGTCCCCCTCCACAGGGACAGATGCCAGGGCCGCATCACCCCGATCAGGGCCGCTACAGACCGTATTACAAATAACGGCTTTTTTTTTTTTTTGCTAAATAAAGTGATTTAGTATGTAAACCTGGCAGGGATTCGAATGGATATTTTATAGTCTAAAACTATTTACTTTATAGTAAAGATCAGTACTGAATGGTGTGTTAAATCTTGTTGTCGTCAGATATTCAAACATTTACTTTTTAATAATTCAGCCCATACATGCTGCATTTTAGGGGCTTTTGTTGATTGTTGAATGTGTTGTTTCTTGAATGTAATCAAAATTAAATGTACAAATTAAATGTGTTTTATTGCATTCTTTATCTAGTATCATCTAGTGTCTTAAATCTTACTTTTTTTATGAATAACTGACAAAAAAGTCTGTCTTAAGTTTCAGTCTTAAGTATTTTTTGAGTGGTTCATAAAGCTTGTCTGAAAAAAAAATATATATATATATATATATATATATATTAGGGCTGTCAGTTTAATGCGTTAACTTAATTGGTTATGAAAAAATAATGCGATTAAAATATTTTAACGCAGTTAACGCGCTGGCCCTGCTCCCAGACCTGTACATCATCTTACATTTCATATAGTTGACAAATATGATGCAGGGCAACAACTCCATTAATGCAGTTATGCCCTAAAATTCAAGATATTGTTTAAAAAAATGCCCCTGTATGAGTTTCTGTCTCGTATATCATATGATATAAATATGGGACAGAAACTCATACGGGGAGCAGCAGAGAGCAGTATCATGTGAAGTGATGATGAGTGATGATTTTGTCCCGAATATAACAAGTTTGATTGTGATTTTATACAACAGTTCAGTAAATAAGTTGATATTGTGTTATATTTTAAACACAATATGTGTTTTTGCTCAATTTTGCAGAGAACAAATTACCTTTAAAGCCATAGCAGAATTGTTGCGTGTCTCCAAGCAACACAGCGGTGTTTAGTTTCTGAATGAATCTGCATTTTGAAGGAATCCTGTGAATCAATGATTCAAAGGCCCATTCATAAACACAGCAATTTACTTCATTCCTGAATGAATCAGCCGTTTGAACGAATCGAATGAAGACATTTACCGCCACCTGCTGGCAGGTTTAGTTTCTTGTTTAGAGTATCATTTCATAATAATAATAATCATAATAACATTAAAGGAATAGTTCACCCAAAAAATTTAAATTCTGTTATCATTCACTCACCCTCATGTCCTTTCAAACCTTTCTTTTGTGGAACATAAAAGAAGGTATTTTGAAGACTGTTGGTAACAGCAGTTTTAGTAATGACTTTCATTGTATGAACAAAAAATACTGAGATGTTTCTTAAATTATCTTCTTTTATGTTCCATAGTTTATGTTAGGCCGTTGTGGCCTAAATGTTTATGTGTAATACATTTTATGTTGAATCAAATAAAATATTTCTTTCTAAAGCAACAATTTATAATGTCTACTTGATACTTTCTCATTTAACACAAAAATAGCTTTAAATAATTTAAAATAACTTTTGTGGGTATTTTCATAGTCAAATTTATTTTGCGATTAATTAATCAACACATCATGTAATTAATTAGATTGAAAATTTTAATCGGCTGATATATATATAATTTATTTTAATATATCATTGGTAATTATGTCTAAAATGTATTCTTTTTCCAGTCTTAATTGGCTGTTTGAAATTTTTGTAAAACCTTTATGTATCTCATTATAATACTTCCCATATTCGCCATTTAAATATACAATTAAATTTTTTGTATACAAAATAAAAGGCAGGTAATATGTAGTTCTTTTAGTTTTATTCTATTCAATTTGTTTTACGGATGCATTCATTATAAAATCACCAGTATTTACATGCTTGGATTGTTTTGTTGTTTCAAAATATATAAAAATACATAGTGCAGTAAATAACATACATTAATACATACATAAATTTAATATTGACAAGTAGGTCTGTCCAAAACACTCCACAGAGAGAGGAAATTGGTTCTGAATTATTCAACTTTACAAAAAAACTAATCTAATCCAACATAAATAAATATACAAATCTAATAAGTAACGTGTGTGGCATACATTTTTGTTGGGATGGCGTGGACTCCACAGGAAAAAGAGCAGACATTTGATTTATCAATCCGAAAAATCAAATAAGTAAATTGAAACAATGAAACTAGCATACTACATTTACTATTGTATCGCGTCACGCCCGTCAAGATTTTGATTGGTTGGCGAAACACCGACTTCAGAAATCCATCCGCAGCCCTGAAAAACGTCTTGTGCGCTTTATAAACTAAATAATACGTTACAGTTTCCTCATTTTTACATTATTTTCCTTGTCCCCACACATCAAGGTGGAAACATTTACAGGACTGCGGAGAATAAAGAACTGGAAGTCACCTGTACAGGTAGACTTTGCTCTTTGAGCAGGAACAAGTGCGGTAGCCTACTAGATGACCGTCATAAGTTATAACGGAAGAATGAAGTAGGACCTCGTTTGAAAGGTAGGAATTGATTTCATTCATTATCTTGTCTTGTTCAAAACTTAATTGTCTCAATCAGTTACATTTGTTATGCTTCTGCTCGCCCCTTGTGACCGTTTGTCCACTAAGTAAACCTCAAACAACACCAATTAATTTACTGTTAGGCCACTAAATCACCAGTAAACATGGTAACAATGAATTCATGTTGCTGTAAACTAAAATAGTGCATTTTTCTCAAAACAGCCACTGGCCAGACTGAAATGTGGGCCTACATAATGTGTTGTGACAGTGTTGAAATCGATATCTGCCCACATTGTTTGGCTGCACTCATAAAACTTTTACCATAACCTTTCCTGCATGATTTAAAGAGTATTTCAGCAGGGGGTTTTAGCTCACAATCTTCTGTTCCTCACACAGTTATACTGTCTCTCTGAATGACTTCGTAGTTTAAGTCTATATCCTGCAAACATCACAACACAGATAGACATAGATCAGCATGGATTACTTAGAACCTTGACAGCTGATGGTTGTTGTAAGTCAAATATGAAATATTAGCACAATATTGAATTAAAGTGAATACCTTTTCTAGTTCTCCATGATCTGGATGCGTCTCCAGAATGTGCAACATGGCATCATGTAGTGTGGGGTAAAAGATGGACGTCTTAATCTCGTCATCAAAAAATGAACATTGATGAAGTTTCTCCATGATGTACACTGTAACGAGACCAGATTTGTTTTAATGAAGAGGTTTTGAAATAAAATGGTTAGTAATAAGGCAAATCTGTAGGAGATTGTTTTACCATCACACGAAACTATGTAGACGTCAACCTCGATTCGTAAAAACTCTTTCAGGGTCTATAAGAAAAAAACAAAAGTGTAATTAGGCTAGACCTCAAGGAAACCAGATCCAGTGGAAATATACAGTATGCTGTATCTCATAATCAGCTATTTTACCGCTTTGAGACCCTTGAGAGCAGATATATCGAGGAATGAGACTGCAGAGAAGTCTAGGACCAAACTGTGGATGTTCACAGGAGGGACAGAGATGTTGGCCGGCAGTTCTGTGTTCCAGTTCACCTGGATTGGAATGCCAGAGAAATCAATGGGCTGGTCCAGACCCCCCATGCTGTTGTTGTCCTCTGAAGTATCAGTTGATGGTTCTCTCACCTTAAGGCCTCTCTAGATAAGTAAATCATAAGGATAGGTTAAATATTGTTGTCACAATTGTTTTTTTTAAATAGTAAAGTCACCAAAACAAAACAAAAAACAAGTAAGAAAATGTTATAGTATCCAATTAATGTAAAAAATTATGTAATAATAAAAAGAAAACAAATAAACAAACAATATGCATAGTGCCCTTCATTATCCTGTCGAACTAATCCATAAAAAATTAATTAATAAATAAAATGTAAATATATATATATATTAACCCTTTAACCTATTTTTGAACATAGACGTGAATGTGCACTATCCAAACTATCCAAAATTTCCATGGTAATGCAAGGTCTGATTTAAAAAAAAATTTTAGCTTTGAATTGATATATAATTTATGGTGATTTCTAAAGCGTGATAGGGAAAAGGGCAATGAAGAGAGACTTTTTGTGACAAAGGTCAGAACTCCTGTTATGATGTAGATTTTTGAGGTGCACTCGTCATAAATTAATCTATTACTTTTCCTACATAATTTGTAACAAAAAACAGTGGTAAAATATCAAGGAGTCTTAGATCTTTCCAAAGATATATAGTTTGTCATGATTAGCTTAGGATTTATTTGTAATATAGTGAAGTAAACTTAGGCGTCCCGCTGAAGGGACGGGTGACAGTTAAGAGGTTAAATAAACAAACGTATGGGAAGTGGGATAGTGTAACTCATTATCCTGTCAAATTAATCCATTAAAAAAAAAAAAAACATGTAAATCATATCAATGGTAAGGACGTACGTCTGAAACCTCCAGTTCCCCATTACGCAACATTTTTCTGATCTTTCGCAGAGCTTTGTTCCTTTTCTTCAACACTTTTAGGGGACTAAAACCCACCTAGAAAAAAATTATTTAGTCTGGAGACATACATATATGTTTATATACACATCTTGAAAATAAAAATAAACTTACTGCTTGGACCAGTTTGTCTCTGAAGAAATCAATATTAGCAAAGAAGATGGGTGAGGGAATTTTGAATATTTTAACTCCATCAGGTTCGTAAATCTAAAATGGAATAAAATCACATCAAAACAAGATTTATGGGTACTTGTACAAGTGAGAAGAATCTAGAGCAGCGGTTTTCAACACTTTGACTCAAAGGCACCCCATTGTCAAACAAAATGTTCGAGGCCCTTGATATTGGCTCTGGTGTATTAATGTTTAGTTACATCAGGATTTTGTTTAAATTAAATGTTTTTAAGTTACCCTGTTGCCTATTTGGAAATTTGCTGAGGCCCCCCTGGTTGAAAACCACTGTTCTAGAGGAAGGAAAAATGTGGTCAGCATTCAGCACTCACAGAGCTGTAGTCTTTGCGATCCCTGTAGATGTCAGTTCCTGTAATATTGGCCAGGAGGGAACAGCGTGGGCTGCAGAATACAAAATATTATCATGCAAGGTCAGAAAAAATTCAACACAGCAATATTCTGGATGAGTTTTGGATTCATTTGTAGGTGTCGTGAATCCAGACTCACAATTGAGTCCTGCAGACCACAGTGAACAATTCTGCCCCAAGGCCCACAGCCAACCCCAAATCCAGCCCCAGGAAAAGAGAGGCCACGAAGGTCACCACCCAGGTCACCTATGAGAAACAGACACATGGACTTGAACTTCTGATCTTGAAGACTCAGCTTTGTTCTAGCTGTATGCATTGTTAATTAAGATTTTAATACTGCTTCTAGATGATCAGATAATCAAAGATCATTCACAAAATAATTGGTGGTAAAGAAAACAGAAACTCACAAAATCAGTTCGGTCATTCTTCCATAAGAACGGCAGCTCTCGGAACTGCATCAGCATGCCTTTCAGATTAACAATGACCAAAGCACCCAGAACAGACTGAAAAAAAGGATAAAACTCATTAGATTGACTCCTACATATTACTAATGTGACTAGTACTGTGACATGGATGGAGTTCAGCTTTAAATGACTTTATGCAGTTTGCATACTATGTATATAAAGACAAAAATTCTCACCCTGGGCAACGGCTCAAGTAGAAATCCTACTGCTACAATCACAATCAGTACCATCATGGCAGAAAGAACTCCAGCTATCTACAAATGTTATAAAACAAACATTAACCATTATTCCTTGTAGGCAGTCAATGGATGGTTTCATCTCAAAGAATAGTGTGGGTTTTACCTGCGTCTTCCCTCCTGTGCTCTCTTGTATGGCGGTTCTAGAAAGGGCTGTGCTGGCAGCAAATGATCGGAAAGATGCCCCAAACATGTTGCTCACCCCGAAAGCAAGGAGCTCCTGTTACATGCAGGTGAGTGTATAAAACACGTCCTTTTCAGTTTTCAAAATACCAATTGAGATATACATCACACCTCAGAATTTGCATTGTTTGTAGTGAATAGAGCCTCAGCTGACCTGGTTCCCATCAATCGTGTAGTCATGTTTGACGGAGTATACTTTAGCTACTGAGAAAGCCACAGCAAATCCCACTATGGCCATAGGAAAAGCCTCCACTGCACTCTCCTTAATGACTTCCAGATTTGGAGCAGTTGGTGATTCATATCTAAGAAAGAGAGATTTTATATATTAGATTTTGATTTTCATCTAGGAATTGAGGCTTCAATATATAATATAATATAGTATAATATAATATAATATAATAATATATTTTAATCTTGAATTAATATACTTTTCAACCCCACTATGTTTTAGTAGGTCTTATATTAAGTATATAAACTGAATGTATAATAAACACATATACATTATATTATAGTAACATTATTATTATTATCACATTAATAATATTAATTATTATAGATATATCTCCTCCCGCTGAATATACACATTATATCACTTTTTATGTTGTCAGTATTGTAGACATATATTTTTAGATTCTTACCCGTCTACCATCTCCCCAACCACAACCACATTAAATCGCTTTTCGAAGTTAAATGCATAAGAGACCCCACAAGCGATAACAGTCTGTTGGGTAGATTTACATGAAGTGGTGAAGTTTGATAAAGAAGTTATATATTTTGTTTTAATGCGGTCATACTCCGTAATCATACCTACCACGATGACTTCTATAGGTATCGGCACAGGTAGTTTCGACTTGAATCTGTCATTGATCTCTTTCACAATAAGCACAAGTGCCATGATCACAATAGATGTCACCAGGTCGGCCACATTCGTGTTAGTGATTTCATTAAAAACGTTCTCCAGAGTCTGAAATCAAATACCAAATGTTTGATATATTCACTGAAAAATCATATAGAGCTATGTAATACAATGTCTACAATGCTAGTACATTAAAAAAAGAAAAAATTGAACTCACATATACAATGGCAAGTGGTCCGTTTATACCAGGAAAGTCCAATCCCAACACAAACCTGAGCTGGGATACCAAAATGTGAACAGCAGCCGCAGTAGTGAATCCTGACACCAGAGTCTCTGACAGATACATGACAATGAAGCCCACCTGCAGCAGCCCCATTATAAGCTGAAAACAGACATTCCACATGGTAAAAATAATATATAATTTTCTTAAAGCCATTTTATATATGATTACATTTATTGTTTATGAGAGTAAATCTAAAGAAATCTGTAATGAACAAGGGACCCACTTTATATTAAGTGGCCTTAACAACTATGTACTTACATTTAAATTAATAATTTGGTACAATGCACTTATTGTGTACATACATGTTTTTACATTGTACTTATATTTTAAAAATACCTGCATGTAATTACATCTGTAATTAATTTCTGTAATTACATTTATAATTACACTGTTGACCCATCCCTTACACCTTAATCCACCCTTAAACCTACCCATACCACCAAACCTGTCCCTAACCTTACCCATATCCCACCTCAATAGCAACAAAAGTGTTTTGCAATACAATATGAACACAATAAGTACATTGTACTTAATTTTTGATGTAAGTTCATAGTAGTTAAGGCCACTTAATATAAAGTGGGGCCTGAACAAGTTCTGCTCATATTTCATGATCCCAAAATCAAAAGAAAATTACAAGATTTTTGTATTAATATTGTATATTATAATAATATAAATAATAATAGTAGTAGTAGTAATAATAATAATAATTTATTATTAATATTGTTGTTGTTGTTACTTTTGTTCTGCTATTTCATGTTTTGGTGTTAAAAAATGTGATTGTGTTTGTTCGTTTTTTTGTACCTGAAATGCTCCCATGACAAAAGTAACCGAGGAAGCAACTAGGACTCTCTGTTGTTCCATGCTCAATCCTTCAAATCCTGTGATGTTAGCTGGCGGCCCGTCACCAGGAACCAGTCGGGTGACAACAGCGCCCACCATTAGACTCAGAATAGGAAAGGCCCCTAAAACACAGTCCAGTTAGAAAGTGCAATGTCATTCACTTGTGCACAAACCATCACTTCTAATTAATTAGCCTTCTGTGATATTGTGTGCACATATATATTGAAAAAAAGTTGTTGTGTAGAAATAGTTTTCACTAAGAAATTTCTAGTAATTTTTACAAATAACAACTAAGTTATGGCATTGAATTGAATATTGAAATAGAAATACTGAAATTTCTTGTACAGCATACTCCAATAATCATTGTTTTATTTAAAACTTTGGGAAAAAAAACGATGGTGTGCCATGTAAATGTATACATATCACGCACCTACTGACAGGTGTCTGGAGGTTCCCAAAAAGAAGTAGATTATTGCAGGGAAGAATGCAGTGTACAGTCCATATCCCGGTGGTAAAGAGGCCAGCAAAGAGAATGCAAGTCCTGATACAAAATAATCCAGTGAGGTGGTGTACGTATTCCTTTTTAGAATGTATTTCTGTATTACAGAATTTACAAACTCTTCAAAAAATTATTTTAGCCAAACTACGTATGTTAAACATGCTACCTTGTAGCACTGCCACTAGCCCAGTGCTGATGCCTGAAACAATGTCACCTAGCAGCCATTCTTTGATGTTGTAGTTCTTCATCCATCCAATGATCGGTAGAAGGGAAAGAGCTGCATTCTTTGCACGATTTGTATCACAACTACAGTGCAAACAATATAAACACAATTTGCTCAAGCTTCTTGTTGCATCATTTAGTCATGTTCACACATTATCTCAATAATATCACTACTTTAGATGTGCTTATGATACCATATTTCAACTTAAAGGACCTCTTATTTTAAAAGTATTACAGAAGACATAAGGAAAGCAAAGGCTAACAATGAGGACTATATGAATAGACTTGAGTCTTGATTCTTACGTGAAATAATCTTTCAGATGATGCCGCAGAGTTTTGCGGTTCCTGTTGATCCTCTCGTGCTGCTCTGCGAAGGAGTCCTCTGAAAACATGGGTCTTACCACCACATAGTGTCTGCCGAAGGGCTGCATTTTGGTTAGTTAGTTTTCAGATGCATCTCGAGTGCTTTATATAGTCTGGTTTGGATGATGAGTGTGTTGTCATTAGTCTTATCACAGATATTCTGGGATGTCTTTTGTGAGCTTTAATCATTGATAGATTTTATCACAATGTTTTTTTTTGAGTCATTCTTCCTTATTTACATGTGTTTTAGAGAAGGAAACAAAAAATAGAGCTGCAGGAAAAACTATGTGAACCCACGTGGATTTGTTATAAATTACTGCGTACAAGTCACAGTGATTAACTTCCTCCATTTAGACTAATGAGCATCACAGATTCAGAGATGCTTTTGTAATCAGTTTAAGCTTTATGCAAATTAACTTTTTTATGAGGAATGGTCCATATCAGGCAAAGCTCCGTGTGAATGGTAAACTCAAAATGTTGTGTTTTTTATAGAGCAGAGTGACTCTAACCTACACTTTCAATCTTGTCACATTGTTTGGACTCTAGGTTAGCAAGTTTGTCTCTTCGCACCATTTTTAACAACTATTTTGCTTATTCACATACTTTTTCCATTTTGCACTGTGAATGTTTCTTTTATGTACTTGGGCATTAAAACAGGCCATTTGTTTGTCAAGTCAAGTCAAGTCACCTTTATTTATATAGTGCTATATACAATACTGATTGTGTCAAAGCAGCTTTGCAGTGACAAACAGTTAACAATGAATCTAGATTTAAACTGACAGAGTGTATCTGCCTCCCGAAAAATGCTAGGTAGATTCCAGAGTTTGGGTGCTAAATAAAGGATCTGCTTCCTGCAGTTGATTTAGATATTCTAGGTATTATCAAATGGGCAGAGTAGGAAATTACGAGTCATCCAGTTTTTTTTTTATAACTATGTTTTATAACTAATTATATTTTATAACCATGCATTCCGTTAGTTTTTGTGTGATTTGTATTTGCAGAGTGTGTTTTGTTTTTTAATTAAGTATTAGACCTAATTTTATGACCAATTCATATAAACTGTGGTCCAAAGGTCCATGTACGTTTCCCTGATACTTTATTTCCTTTTGCCAGAATTTGTATCTACTCCCATTCAGACTGATTAAACACTTCTATATCAACTGTTGGCTGAGTTACTACGTGAACAAGCGCACCACATATATTGTGAAATAATCTATTATTTTTTACACGTGTTTCTCTTTCCTCTCATACAATTCAATCATCTTCCATTGTGTGGAATGAAATGAAAATTTAACCAAATTTAACTTGTTCCTGTGTTTGTCCAGGAACCACATTTGAATGACTCAATCATAATTCTATAACAATAACATAACGTAAAATAACAATGTCACCTTTGTTTATATAGCTCTTTATACAATACTGATTGTCAAAGCAGCTTTACAGTGTCAAAGAGGAAAATCGTTTGCAAATAACGCAAGAGGACAATAACAAAGAGTCAATGTTCCAGCTAAAGTCAGTTCATTAATGATTCAGTGATGTCATCATCCAGTTCAGCTCTCTTCCAATAGTGTCTGTGCAATCAGTCAAGCGTCCCCAACTAAGCAAGCCAAAGGCGACAGTGGCAAGGACCCAAAACTCCATCGGTGACAGAAATGGAGAAAAAACCTTGGGAGAATCCAGGCTCAGTCGGGGGGGCAGTCCTCCTCTGGCCAGAGGAAACCAGCATGGCGTGGTTTAATTCCAGGCTGCAACACAGGTCAGATTGTGCAGAGGACTTGTCTGGTTCCCGTGGTCTTGTGCCGATGGTCGTCGAGGTGACGTGGTCTTCGCAGAGGATCTGTTTCTGGGGCGCATCTAGTTGACATGGTCTCCACTGACATTCAGGGCTGTAGAGGTCGTCTCTCGGTGTTGATCCACCATCTGATCTGGATACGGACTGGATCCGGATGGCTATGGTGACCTCAGAATAAGAATGAAAGAGACTAATATTAGCGTAGAGGCCATTCTTCTTATGATGTAGCGAGTACATCGGGTGTTATGGGAAGTGTTAATGCAGCCTAACAATCATTTAACAGATTCAAATTTTAGAAATGTGATAGTGTGTTATGTGTACGCCAGGTTAAAGAGATGGGTCTTTAATCTAGATTTAAACTGGCAGTGTGTGTCTGCCTCCCGAACAATGCTAGGTAGATTGTTCCAGAGTTTGGGTGCTAAATAGGAAGAAGATGTGCCACCCGCAGTTGATTTTGATATTCTAGGTATTGTCAAATGGCCAGAGTTTTGAGATTGCAGGGTACGTGAAGGACTATAATGCGATATGAGCTCACTCAAGTAGGACGAGCTAAACCATTCAGGGCTTTATAAGCAATTAGCAAGATTTTGAAATGTATTCGATGTTCAATAGTTAGCCAGTGCAGAGTTGACAGAACCAGGCTGATATGGTCGTACTTCCTGGTAACCATACCTAAGTTCTAGAAAAGAGGGAGTTTATAGTTTCTGTTACAACATCAAGTTTTACTGACCTGTGGTTGATTTTGCTGAGGAATTGAGACAAGTCAGGATGATTTATTTACAAAGCAGTCTTTTGTGTTAGAAGTGATGGTTCTACTATATTTGTAGGAGGGAGTTGAATTTGCAGCTTTAGCTATATGGAGTATACACAAGACTAGATAATGATCTGAGATATCACCACTCTACTGCAGAATTTCAACGCTATTTACATCAATTCCATGTGACAGTATTAAATCTAAAGTATGATTACAATGAGTAGACCCTGACATGTGTTGTACAACCCCAATGGAGTTCAGGATGTCTATAAATGCTGATCCCAGTACATCTTTTTCATTATCAACATGGATATTAAAATCACCAACAATTAAGACTTTATCTACTGCAACACTTACTCAGTTAGAAAATCAGTCTTCATGGTGCCCTGGTGACCTGCATAAAGTAGCCAGTACAAACGTCACAGGGGATTTATCATAACACTGGTTTCTCTGGATAATGTTATATAAAGCACCATTACTTCAAACAAAATATACTTGAAACTAGACTTCTAAAAAATACTGAAAATATTACTATAATTTGTAGTAACACCTCCCCCTTTACCTTTTGGATGCGGCTCATGTTTATAACAGTAATCTTGTGGGTAGACTCATTTAAAATAATCATCTGGTTTTAGCCAGGTTTCTGTGAAACAGCACATCTAAGTTATGATCTGTGATCATATTTACAAAAAGCGCTTTTGTAGAAAGGGAACTAATATTCATTAAGCCAAGCTTTATCCTTTGTTTATCTCTATTATATCTGTTTTTGATTTGTTGAACATCAATTAAATTGTTACCCTTAAATAGTTTTTTGTCATAGGCTAACCAACACTTGAAATCAGAGAGATTAAGCTATGATGTTGATGAGATTAAGCTCTGTTCTGTTTTATTTTCCCTATCACAGGAATTTTCCCTATCACTTTTATTTTCTTGCCATGTTTGACTGTTATCTGGTCTTAGTCCAGTTTTTGTGTTTCTCCTTGTTTTTGTTATTAAATATCCTTATTTAAGCTCCCCTGGCTGATCTGCATTTGGGTCCTGTTTGCAAACCGTGCCAAGCCAAGCTCTAAACCATAAATCTAAAACTAAAATCTGATCGGTTAATATGATGTTGTTCCAGTACCAGAAAGAATTTTACTTCTTAAATTTTGTTAAGTAATCTCAATTTTTTTTTCTTTTTATGCAGTATGTCATATAATTCGAGTTAAAGTCCTTTATGGCCCTTTCCCAGGAAAGAGTGTTATCTTCAGTGAAAGAAGTCATCTTCAGTAGCTATAAAATAATTTTTTCCTTAAAATTTTTAGGAGAAATTATTTTATCTTTCCCTCTTTATTTCCTCAACCGTAACTTGCTTTCTCATACAGATAGTTAATCATTTACACCTAGGAATTAGATTTATAACGATTATTACTCCAGTAAAAGTAAAATAATTAGATCTGCACGTGTCTTTATTTGTATACTTGAAAATAATTTTGTATCAGGTCAGGAAGGACAGTGTATATTTTAGAAAACATTTTTTTTTATTTTAGAATACAAATAGTACACATAAAAATACATACTATTCAAAAAGGAAAAAAAATGTAAACATACAAAAGGCACTGATAGTGAACTGATAAGTGCATTTGTTCAACACAAATCCAATAATTTAGTGACATGACACATTGACAATCTCAAGCGAATTCATTCTGCACGGAATACAAACTGCTACATGCTAAATCAAGTCAATTATTATATACACAGATTTTAAAGTACTACATTGTGAAAGTTTCATGTTGGTTCACTTCAAAACCTTGTCTCTGGTTTGGTGTCTGTTTCGACTTCCATGTCCTGCAGAAAATAAAACAGATTAACCCAACTGAGAACTTCTCTCTTGAATAGAAATTATGATGCACTATTGGAAGAACTATTGCTTTAAATCATAGTTTTTAATATTATTTAATATTTTAACAGGTTTAATCCCAGGTGCTTGCTGGGTCACTTACTTCCATTGCTTGGATTTTCAACCCATTGGATGTGCTGCCGCTGTTAATGTGTTGATATTGGAAACTTCCTGAGACCTGTTTACGTAAGGTCAAATCAATGCACATAGATAATTATGCATTTTTTTTTATAAATGAAACAAATTAATCTTTGAATGAACAAATCAAGCTTGTACAAGCTCCAAACTGTTTCGTTCACCTTCTCGCTCACAGTATTCGGTGGATGGGACTCATGAATGAAGAGCATTGCATCATGGATGGTCAAAAAGAAGATAGACGTCTTGATTTCATCATCAAAAAATTTACAGTTCCTCAGCTTCTCTATGATATATGCTGGAAAAGACATGTCAAAGGTGAGAGTTACTGCACAGTTTTATTATTACATACAATTAAGCTATATTATAATAGCTGTGTTATTGTAGATAAGGGGAAAACATTGTAAAATACACTACAAATACCCTTTAACCTGCAATCCGAAAGGAAAAAAGTACTTACGGTCACATCCTACTATGTAAACATCAACATTGACGCGTAAAAATTCCTTTAAGGCCTGTAAACCGAAGTGATTATGGTTCATTAGAGATGAAAAATTATTAAATGTGCACTTTGTTTTCAGAATAAACACAACTGGCGTACCGCTTTAAGACCCTTGAGTGCAGATATATCCAGGAATGAGACTGCAGAGAAGTCCAGGATCAAACTGTGGATGTTCACAGGAGGAACTCGGATGTTGGCAGGAAGTTCTGTATTCCAGTTCACCTGGATCGGAAGATCTGAATAGTCTGTGGGCTTGTCTAGATCCTCCATGTTGCTTTCTTCCTCTGACTCTTCAATGGGCATTGAGCATGTGGCCTGTAATCCGTTCTATATCCGAAAAAAATCAAAGTAACTTTTGATAGAAATCTAAATGATAAGATTTATGTATCATTTAAATATCTAAGATGTAGGTATCAAAGCTCTGGATACAATAAAACTACATTGCATAACATTTATTTGGAAGACCTTGAGTTTATTGGTATCATGTTTTAAAACTTCAAGACGTACAGATGTTAAGGTCAGCTCCCCTTTCTTTATCATTTTCTTAATCTTCTTCACTGCCTTATTCCTCTTCCTCAGGATTCTCAAAGGATTAAAGCCCACCTGCCACAAAGTGAAGAAGTTAGATTGTAATTATGTCAGCCGCTAATGTCGTCTGAAGTCAGGGTTATCACACTGAAACTACGGCACTCACAGCATCCTTCAGTTTGTCTCTGAAGAAATCGATATTTGCGAAGAAAATGGGAGATGGGATTCTGAAAATCTTCACTCCCTCTGGCTCATAGATCTGTAGGAGATTCAGAAAGACAGAAAATGAAGCCAAGGCAAACTTTTGTGTCTTTTGGCCATATGCTTCTTTTCACAGCGCTTTAAACTGTCCTTATCTTGGTCTAGGTAATAGAAATAGCACATAATGATTATGAATGTGTCTGTAGCACACTTACATTGACATAGTCCTTGCGATCTCTGTAGATATCTGTTCCTGAGATATTAGCCAGGACACAGCAGCGTGGACTGAAGAGCAGAAAAGATAAATTGATTATTATCAAAAAAAGAAAAGAACAAAATGACAGAACTGATTATAAATAAGAATATATATATGATAGTGATTTAGAAAAGTTGTTTCTTTACAATATCTTAAAAGAAGCAGTAAATATCTGTGCAATATTCAAATTATCTCCCATTTTATTTTATTGTATTTTTCATCTAGTTAATTAGATCTGTCAGCACTTACAACTGAGCCCTGAAGACCACAGTGAGGAGCTCCAGTCCAAGACCAACAGCAAGTCCTAAGTCCAGCCCCAAGAATATAGCTGCCAGACAGGTCCCCACCCAAACAATCTGGAGAAAAATGACAGAAATCAGTGATACTGTATACCATTAGACAGGTAAATTATTTGAGGTTCAAGAATGTAATTCTCTTTCAAATTTGTCTACTTGATTGCACTTTTTCTAAAATCCCTTCTTTGCATTTAGATTTAGAAGTCAAAGGCTCTTACGCAGTCGGGACGGTCTTTCTTCCACAGGTAAGGGACTGTAACCACCTGCATCAACATCCCCTTCAGGTTCACGATCACCACTGCACCCAGCAGTGACTGCAATCACAACTCCATATTTACCTCAAATCACAACAACTTTTTTCTGTTATTAAAGCCAATATTTGTGTTCAAAGGATTTACACTTTAAATATGATTCCTACCTTTGGTAGAGGTTCCAACAGAAACCCTATCCCCAAGATTACCACCAGCACGATAATGGCAGAAAGTAAACCGGCTATCTGAAAAGTACATTTTTTTTAAAGAAATTAATTCTTTTATTTAGCAAGGATGCATTCAATTGATCAAAAGTAGAAGTGAAGACATTTATAATGTTATAAAGGATTTCTGTTTCAAATAAATGCTGCTTTTTTAAACTTTCAATTCATTTCTTCAAAAATATTAAGCAGCACAACTGTTTTAACATCGATAGTAATAAGGAATGTTTCTCAAATCAGCATATTTGATTGATTTCTTAAGGATCATGTGACACTGAAGTAGCTGAAAATCCATCATCTTAAAAAATGCATCATTTTAAAAATAGAAAACAATATTCAGTATTCAAATAATATTCATTTACTGCATTTTTCATCAAATAAACGCATCACTGGTGAGCAGAAAAGACTTTCATAAACAATAAAAAATCTTAACGACCCTTTTGAATGGTTGAAAATAACATTTTGACATAACTTTTATGTTTATGAGAAGGAATATGATGTTATATTTACGGCACCTTTCTGTTTATTGTATTATTTGCAACATGTCTAAACTGTTTTGGAACACCAGAGGCCAGTATTTTTCTGTTGCTGGAAAACAAATTCCCTAATTGATACACCACAGACGCAAAATCATATTTTTGTGTTCCAGCCAAGACGGAAAGCTTGCAAACAGTTTGAGCTGTTTACCTGTGTTTTTCCTCCGGTGCTTTCTTGAACTGCACTTCTGGAGAGAGCCGTGCTGGCTGCCAGAGACTTGAACGCTCCTCCAAAGATGTTGCTTGCCCCAAAGGCAATGAGTTCCTGCGTGTTTATATGTGTCATTGCAGATGTTCTTCCACAGACTGTTGTTTGTTGCATTTTAAATGGAATATTATTCAGGACTTACTTGATTTCCATCTATAATGTAGTCGTGCTTTACAGAATAGACTTTAGCTACTGCAAAAGCCACGGCAAATCCCACAATAGCTATTGGGAAAGCCTCCACTGCTGTCATCTGGAAAAGCTGCAGGCTCGGAGCGATTGGGGACTCAAACCTGGACAGATGAAAATGTGTTTATTTTTTATGCCACCTACAGTTCTCTTCAGTTAGCTTTGTGCTCTGAAGCATATGAATTTGTTTTGTTACTGTGTAACAGCTATAGAACCCTATAAAATCATAATAGTTTTTTTTTCTATTTACAGACTCTTTGAAAGTATCTAAGTTTGCCAAGATGATCTTTTAGCAGGTATATGCATTAAAAAATATATAGTCTTTCTCTTCCTGAAAAATGAACTAAAAATATTGATGACTCATCCTGCATTGTAATTTTTTGTCCAATCAAATGCTCTTTACCATGAGAATGCCCTTTACACTAATACAAATGTGTATTATTTTTTAACATATATAATTTTTTAACACACACACACACACACATATATATATATTTTATGAAGTTTGTGATGCTTACGTGTTTGGAATTTTCCCCACCACATCCACTCCGTGATTTTCGCTGAAGTTGAATGCGTAGGAGACGCCACATGCGATTACGGTCTGTTGGTAAAAGTAATTAATGATTTTGACATTTAAAACTTGATTTGAACACAAAATATAAGATGAGACAAGGACATGTGCACTTAAGAAATCATGTGCACTTGAACAAATATTAACAAATACTGTGCTTGGCATGATAGTTTGAAAAATATAAATCAATATCGGTTGATAAACTTTATCATGCCATAAAGATGAATAACCTTTCTTAATGTCAGGTTATAGAAAAGGTAAGGGTTATATAGGTACAGAAATGGGTTCACTCAACTCACCATAATGACTTCTATGGGGATGGGCACTGGTAACTTTGACTTAAATCTGTCGTTGATCTCCTTTACGCCCAACACCGTCACCATCACCACAATTGAAGTCACCAGATCATGGATATTAGTGGAGGTGATCTGGGTAAATACACTCTCAAGAGTCTGCAGAGAAACCAAAAGACAGATTGTTTTACAGGACATTTACATTCAAACAAATAATGCTAGAACTAGTAATACTACAAGCGCTCTTGAACTCAATATATTGCTTATGTTTAATGCAAGCTGTGGGTTTGTGAGTTAGATACTTTTTCGACTATTGTTTTACTATTATTTTTTTGTTTACATATGGACGAAAATACACTTTTATTACATTTAAGAGAAATTTGATGGCTTTTTGAAGTGTAGAAATAATCTAGATTTTCTTAGGCAAAACGATCATGGCCACAAGGAGCAAGAAAAATGTCCTACATATATAATAGACAGTGGTCCACTGAAACCCGGCACAGTCAGTCCTAGTACAAACTTGAGCTGCGAAACCAGGATGTGAACTGCAGCTGCGGTGGTGAATCCTGATATCAGAGTATCCGACAGGTACATCACAATAAATCCCACCTGCAGCAGCCCCATACCAAGCTGGAAACAAATAGAACGAAGATGAGCATTGGTGTGATTGAAAACAAACATTGTTTTTACGTTTTTAATGAGAGGATGGTTGATGTACCTGGAATAGACCCACTAGGAAAGTGAGGGAGGCAGACACTAAGATTCTCTGCTCATCTTTCGTCAGGCCCTCAAAAGCAGTGATGTTGGCAGGCGGACCCTCATCGGGCACCAATCTGGTCACTACGGCCCCCACCATGAGACTCAGTATAGGGAAAGATCCTGGTGTGAAGAACAATACTAATGGTGAGTAGATTTACAGTATATCACGTCGTGATAAACAGGCAGAAATAATTGCCTATTTTTGGCATCTGTCTGATTCAAGTTCACTTGTTGAAATAATATAAATAATATAATATAAAATATTACACAAACATTATATGTGACCCTGGAACACAAAACCAGTCATAGGGGTCAATTTTTTTAAATTGAGATTTATACATCTGAATAAATAAGCTTTCCATTGATGTATGGTTTGTTAGGTTAGGATAGGACAATATTTGACCGAGATACAACTATTTGAAAATCTGGAATCTGAGGGTGTAAAAAAATCTAAATATTGAGAAAATCGCCTTTAAAGTTGTCCAAATGAAGTCCTTAGCAATGCATATTACTAATCAAGAATTTAGTTTTGATATATTTACGGTAGGAAATTTACAAAACATCTTCATGGAACATGATCTTTACTTAATATCCTGATGATTTTTGGCATAAAAGAAAAATTGATAATTTTGACCCATACAATGTTTTTTTGGCTATTGTTACAAATATACCCATGCTACTTAAGACTGATTTTGTGCTCCAGGGTCACATATATAACACATTATTATTACGTTATTATTATTACTATTTGTACCAATGAAACATAATTTGTTAGTATTGTTGTCATTTTTTCGCTCATTTGAATCTTATAATAATTGCATAATTGGAGATTTCAATCAAAAGCTGCACTTAGTAGAAAATAGCTGGATGAGGATGTTCCGAGGATGATCCGTTGTAGTAATAATGATAATGTGCAGTAATATTTCACGAGTTCGCACTAACACATAATGTGATTGAGCAATTAGTAGCATATTTGGTGTGCTGTCCAGAGGGAGGGCTCCGAGCTCGGGATAAAGCCCGAACCCAGAGAACCCCCCCAAGAATGGGATGAAATTATGTTTAATAAGGTATTAAAACATAATTTTCCCAAATAATTTTGAAGATTTTAATCTTTCTCCAGTGAAATACAAAAGAAGCCGCAGAAGCTGTTGAAAAAGCTAGCCGAGTATGTTATGGCCGTGAGGTATTTTAATTGAGATCAAGTGTGCCAGATCTAAATTAGAGGCTACTTCAGTCACAATAAACGGTCAATGACACCAATGTTGTTTGCCTCATTGGCATAACCTGTTCACAAGTGCACTCACCTACAGAAATGTGTCGTGAAGTGCCCAGGAAAAAATACATGATGACTGGAAAAAAAGCAGCATATAGTCCATACCAGGTAGAGATGGATGCCAGCAAACTGAAGGCTAGTCCTGAGGGAATAATGGTGATAATTATTAAGCAATCCCTGGAAGCCTAGTTAAATCATCTTTATCTGATCTGAAGATGCCCTTATTCAATTACTATACCCTTTATCAACACCCCGTTCACTATTTTCAATTTCACTCAGGGCCATCACAAATGACAATGTTTTTTTTAAGTATATGGATGACATAAGCAAAAATTTTTGTTTGAAAGTTAGGAAACTTCAGGCTCTTTACTGTGCATGTGCTAAAATGTACCTTTCTATATATTTGTCAGCAAACTTCTTAATCTTAAATGCTTCCTTCACTCAATATGCACTGCATTTCTGGACTATCTTCTGATGACATGTTTATCATTTCAGCAACAGTTCACAGATAAATGCACTTTTCACTTATTTTGACGCATTCCGTCGTATCAGCTATCTCATAAAAACTGATAGATACTCACATCAGTCACAGAGCTCAGTTCATAAAGATAAAGTATCATTATTTCTGTAGTGTAACATTCTTACGGCCCGATATCATATTTTATCTAATATCATGAATCTATTTCAAGAGCTGAGCTTATATTGTAAATGTTCCTGTTGTTGAGTAACTTTCAATAAGAGCTTAATATGATTTTACCTTGTAGTACGGCAACCAATCCAGTGCTGACGCCGGACACAATGTCATTCAACAGCCAGTCTTTGATTGAGTAGATTTTCATCCATCCAATGATAGGCAGAAGAGAAACAGCAGCATTCTTTGCACGTTCGGAAGTACAACTAGCAAACAAATAATAAATAATAAATTCAGCTTATTAAGAAAATAATTTTAGAGACACTTTTTTTCTCAGCAAATAAAGTGTTATTACTCACTAAAAAAAACGATCTGCTTTTGTCATAGTGTATTTTTATTAAATTTTATTATATATAAAAAACAATATATAGTACAATGTTCTACGTATATAAAATATACTATATATATATATTATAGTAGTAATGATCAAAATAACATTTATTATTATTAGATTTAAATAATCATAAAATATT
Source organism: Sinocyclocheilus rhinocerous (assembly GCF_001515625.1). NCBI lineage: Eukaryota > Metazoa > Chordata > Actinopteri > Cypriniformes > Cyprinidae > Sinocyclocheilus > Sinocyclocheilus rhinocerous. Next base: position 4,798,755 of record NW_015660878.1, on the reverse strand, counting down.
AAAATAAACAGTAAAATAATAAATAAACAATAAAATAATTTCTTGCCTCTAACTCTAATTATTACAAATTTCCCTGCACTGCTTAATAAATGTTAGGAGATCAGGCTTACGTGAAGTACTGTATAAAATGGTCCAGCAGTCTCTTGTGTTTCCGATAGACTTTTGCATGTTCATCTTCAAAGGTGTCTTCTGAGTAGAGTGGTCTGGTCACTGAATACCTCTGTGTTGAGGGTCGGAGCATTTTGCGATGGTAGGGCAAAAACCCTTCTGATCTATGTGAGGTAACCAAATCAATTTAATTCCTGAATATCTGCTACAGCTCTGGCAACTGTCAAGCTGGATCTTTTGCATTTGTATTTATATTGATAATCATGGAAATGTTGTGTAAGTTGGAGGTGTTTTCTCAAACGCACTATGAGTAAACATCATGCAGCTACACAGTGTGAGTTCACATGTCTGTCGTGATGAGTGTATGATATGAGTATATGTGTGTGTCCACCTGCATGCTTAGCCTGATATCTCTAAGATACAGTAGATGTTCCCATGGGATTTTCCATAATTTAAGATGCTTGTCTCCTTGTATATAAAAATATATTAGGCTTTTTGTTGTTTGTTTTGTTGTCATGAGCTATAGTATGTGGTCAGCAGCTCCAAATAACATTGTCTTATTGTTTTTCATCTGTAATACCAGCATCCTTTGAAGGTTTAACTGGACTGCTTATAACTTTGTTCGTAAAATTGAGCATTTAGCTTTATCCTTTTGCTTACATCTTATATAGTTTTTGCCTTTTTAAATCAGATTTTTGATTTTTATCTATGGAATAGTGTTTTTTATCCATGGAATGTTTTAAATTAAATTCATATATATATATACTGCAATTCCATTTTTTTAAAGAAATTAATATTTTAATTCAGCATAGATACATTAAATTGATCAAAAGTGACAGTAAAGAAATTTACATGGTCACAAAAGAAAAAATAAATAAATGTATTATTTTTTTCAAATAAATGTTTTGAACTTTCTATTCATTAATGAATCCTGAAAACAAATGTATCATGGTTTCTACAAAAATATTAAACTGCACAACTGTTTTCAACACTGATAATAATAAGATTTTCTTTTCTTTTTTTTGAGCACCAAATTAATAATTTCTGAAGGAACGTGTGAAAATGGAGTAATGGCTGCTGAAAAGTCAGCTCATCACAGGAATAAATTACATTTTAAAGTATATTTAAAAAAGAAAACACACTAATGCACTTATTTCATAAAGACTAAAAAAATCTTTTTAACCCCGAACTTTTTAACGGCAGTGCATTTTGGCAATATGATAATCCTACCTGTTCAGTGAGGTATCAAATATTTCCAATTTGCTGTCCCTGTTTTGCTTCAAACGTTGCAGTGGTCTGAGATCTTTAAGACCATGTCTGTTTATAAATTGTTAACCTTATCATGTCTGTAATTATTAACAGTTATCAAGATACCTTCTTTACATTGCCAGCCACATCTCCGCCTTATCCATGACCATTGTTCTTTCTGATAAAAACTTGGCAAAAGCCAACCGCTTTTCGATTGCTTCCTTTAATCCTCTCATACCTCATAAGGCATCTTAAATCTTTCGATATTGCAGATATAATGTGGATTTAGTTTTTTTTCCCCATTGTGTAAAAATTAAATGTTAAATTAAAAATAAAAAATGTTGGCTATTACAACTTTTTTATTGATATTAGTTCCAGTTCAGGATGCTGATTGGTCAAAAGAGCATTTCAGTTGTTCTAAACTAATTGATGTATATTATTAGTTACCTCTTTACCTAGTTACTGTGTGTGCTGCATCTACAGAATGACATTCTGTTATTGTTTACATGTCACATCCTGATGCTTAATGAGTTCATGTTTTAATAAAAGTTTGTGTCATTAACTTTTACAAAAGCAATAAGGAATGTACTGTATTGTGTATTGTGTATTGAGTAAGGTTGTCAGGTAGCTTGGCAAATAATAATAATATAAATATTTTTAGTAAGCAGATATAGCAGATGCTTTTATCCAAGTTACATATAGTACACCTGATAAGTACAGTTTGTACAAGCAAACTTCCTGTTGCCTAACCTGAACTCCTTATGTCATATTAGGAAATTGTGCCAGAAATTATGCAAAACTATGCAGCATTTTTTTTTCCAGTGACACACAATTCATTGTAATTGTGAGAGACCCTTAGAAATGGAGATTGTTTGAAGTTCATTCGCATGTGATCCTCTGTAAGACATTGCGCAAGGATGACTGTCATCCTTTTAGAAATTCTTATCATTTACTTACAAATCCCTCAACTGTGTATGATTAGTAATGTCACATTCATATGTTTTCAAAAGACAGTAACTAGTAATATATAACGTATTACATTTTGGAAGTAACTTGCCCAACTCTGTTTATCACTAGGCTGTTTTTGTTATTCAGACATTTTTGATGCGGGTGTGTTTGTGTGAGAGCGTACACTGTAAAAAATATGAGTAATTCAATAAAGAACGTGTAAATGCATCAGTTAATAAGTTACATTGTTAACAGTCAGTCACATATATAAAATTTAAAAGACAATGCATTTAATTAAGTATAAATTCCTTTATAATTTACTTTTAAATTATATTTTATAAAGAATTAAGTATGCTTTTGCTGTTATTGTTAATAAAATAATACAACTATATTAATAATAATAGACATATTATGGTTTTCTAAGTAAAATTAATTAACCTGTATGATTGTCAGAATGTTTTACATTAATAAACAAATTTAAATTGCTCAAAATAGTTGGTATATTAACATTATGTAATTTACATAATACAGTTATAAATAACCCTGTTTCTTGCCCTGTTGTTGCCTCCAAAATTAAACATTTGGTCATCATGTCCTTTAATCAAATTTATGAATGAGTATATCCAGCCTTTCGCTTACATGTGAACCTGCAGCTTTTATCATCAAATTAGTTGATGCTTTTATGTAGAAGCTGTTTTCTTCAGCTCCAGTAGCTCGCATCAGAACTGGCAGCTCTTTGATATAAGAGGTTTGAGATGTGTCTGTTACACTGAGAGACAACCATGTAAATACTAGATAACTGCATAGTAGATGAGCTGAAGTACAACCGCTTTTTATCAGTAACAAGATATGAGAGAAAAGATGAGCTTGATATCTCTTGATATCTTATATTCCAGCGTGGTGATCTATATTGATATGCTTGTTGACCCTACAAGCAGTAAAACAGGAAAAATAACTCATATAAATGCTATTTTATTTTATACTGTAATATACACTACCGTTCAAATGTTTGGGGTAAGATGTTTTTGAAAGAAGTCTCTTATGCTCACCAAAGCTGCATTTATTTAATATAAAATACAGTAAAACAGTAATATTATGAATTATTATTTCTATTAGTATATGTTCAAATGTAATTTATACCTAATAAGGAATTTTAAGCAGCCATTACTCTGGTCTTTAGTGTCTTGAAAATCATTCTAATATGATGATTCGGTGTTTAAGAAAATGTTTTATTATTATCAATGTTGAAAACAGTTAATATTTTGTGTAATATTTTTTTCTGGATTCTTTGATGGATACAAGGTTCAAAGGAACTACATTTATTATGCATTATAAATATACTTTGGGTTTTTTTCTGTCACTTTTAATCAATTTAATACATCTTTGTGGAATAAAAGTATTAATTTCTTTTTTAAAAAATCATTCTGACCCCAAGCTTTGAATGGCAGTGTGTAATACAGATGAATATAATAATGCATTAGACACAGTAACACTAGTCATATATATTTTTATTTGTATTTGATAATATTTACTTGTATATGTAAATATGATATATCGTATTTTCACATTTCTTTTGTCCTTGTATCGTTATCATTACATTATTTATGCGTCATCACTGAGGGGAAAAATTATATATCAGTACACTAGACAGAGATTTACAGCATAGACTTTACACCTAGAGCCATAATAATAATCAGATGATCATTGTGTGATCTTTGCAGATAAGACGTCAATCCTCACCTCAGTAATTAATCAATTTTAACTTTCAGTGATGTCATCCCGACACATTACAACATAAGCCTCGCATTAACATTTAATTAGGCATACATTAGGAAAGATGTGTCATTGACATAGAAGTGACCTGCTGTTCTGGTTTAAGCCTTGTTGAATTATGCACTGATGCTAATACTAAAGATCAGAAGAAAGACTTAATACAACGTACCTTAGAAAGCCTGGGTCAGTCAGTCAGTGAGTAGTCAGGGATTTGTGTGTGTGTGTGTGTGTATCAGGCACACACGTTCTTGTGTGTTTAATGTGCTCAGTTACTGTTACTAAATGTTTTAAGTACACGAAAGGCCTCCAAATAGAGCAACACAGGAATGTCAACAGAAATTACACAAGTGCTTTTTTTGTTGAGCTTGTAATTTCTTTCATCTTAGGCAAACTGCAAGTCCCCCCCCTCTGTGTATGTGTTTGGATCAGACATTTTAATAAGATGATGGTCTATGTAGGTCAAATTTCTTCATGTTTAGTATTGTTTATCAAAATTGAACTTGTGCCATTTAGTACATGTCTGTTTGCCTTGAGGTCATGTACTCCTAAATGCTGATAAAATTCACTTTGGACATTTAAACATTAGTGTTTCTTTTTCAAGGAAAATGGACAGAAATGAATGACGGCTCTTGCACTAGAAATTTTTGACCAAAAAGATCGTCTATAAAATGAAAATGCCACACCCCTAATACCACCTGCTTCTGATTAGCAACAGCAGATTATGATTTACACAATTTTATAAATTAAAGACTATTGGCTCTTTTAAAAAGTAATAAACCATTTGATGTGCTCCACCCCAATTTCCTGGTGTAATAGGAAATACATCAACACAGGAAGTTAGTGGTGTTCTGTTAATAGTGCTTGACTCACTCATAATGCGTCACAAAAAAATTGATAACAGACCTTTTTTTTAGTTTCTGACTATAATGATATCCAATCTGAGAACAAATCAGGGTCAGCAGACTGATGAAACAATGAAACACAGAGACACATTGCAATGTATTACTACTTTTTCTCAGGTGATTTATTTCCAAATATCAAATGTCCCTTTTCTTTAAGACTTTTAGTGAACAGTTCTTAACCAGGAACACAGATTTAATGTGTTTTTCTATCAAAAAGGGCCTCGATACTGATGAACCGGGCAGGCCTCCACATCCTGTATTGTGCTGACTGGCATTTGTTGTCTTGTATTTGCCTCAAAAATGAGGCTGTAAAAATCAAAATGCCACTTGCTTTTTAAATGTTGTAGTTGGTGTGATTTTTCTAGTTCAGATGTTGAAGGCTTTGTTAGCTCCACTTTCAGTCTTCCCAGGATGTCTCCTGACCCACTATCAGCAAATGAATCGGAAGACGATGACTGTCTTTCCCAGTGATTCTTAACAAAGGGAGTGTTTCCTCAGTTTGAAAGTCCATAAATAGCCTAGACATGAAGGAGATATACTTGTTTGGTGGGTTGTTAATTTGAGTTATTTGATAAAATTACATAATTGAAGCCATAAAATAAAAAGATGCAGGATGCTCACCAAGTGCTGGATGTCATAGGTCTCAATCAGGTCCTCATCTTCAGTAAAAGGAAGTGGCTCTTTGTCATCTTGCAACTGTGAAATCTAAACACAGAGAGAATTATATATTTATATATATATATATATATATATATTGGAAGGGGCGAAGAGCGGGAGAGAGGCGGGGCATATAGGACCTACAATAATGTACAGTATTTGAAAAATAATGTGTTTTTTGAACATTAAAGCATGTCAACATATTCTGATACACCAAATACACAAAATAATGATCTTTAAAAAAGCATCATATGACCCCTTTAAGATCGTCAGTCTTCATTTGATGAGATAATGACCTAGCCTCTATGTGACGATTGGATGCCGCTAATATTAGTCAACAGAAATCGGCGCTTTGTTTCAAAGATATTCCATTCATGCGCTGCACTGGAACGCAGTCGTGGATTGCCAGTGGAAATGGACAAGAGAGGCACAGCACTTGGACCGGTATGTGAATCAGTTTATTATTTTTCTGCTTACTGCTTGCTGGTGGTCGATTGAAGACGCTATAGTTGGTTGTGCTTGATGTGGAGCGTGGATCCGTTTGTTTGGATAAACTACAGCGGACTGGAAGTGCGTAGTTTATGTCGTGTGTTACATGCAGCGCTGGGGCTTGCACAATTTTTGTGTGTGATTAAACGGATTGCTTTGAAAGTTGCATGTGCCGCTGAGTTTGTTTGATGAAAGAAAATGGATGAAGAGCTTGGGAGTTAAAGATTGAATCGCGGTTTATTCTTTACTGGAAACACAAGCTTTTGAGAGATGATGTCACTTTGTTGCATGAGAGTGTGATTCCTGTACTTCCCGCTGAGGAACAAACAAAGTAAAATGAATGGTATGGCTCAGTTTTACGGTTCAACAAAGGGTTTATAGAAAATGTGGAGCAATGGCTGTGTGATCTTAAAATTAAGAAAACTTCACTGACTCAAACTACAGCAGCAGTGTCTGAACAGAGTAATGAATGTCCTCTGTCATCTCATTCTGCAATAGATGGAATACAGTCAATGACCATGGCTGTTCAAGGGCAAGCTCCTGTAAATGATCCATTGCCTGTTGCTGCAACCTCTGATGCAAATACAAATTCAAAAACTCTGAAACAATGTGAGGAATGTAATGCATGGACTTGTGAGCATTTCATGGATGAGATCAAACCACCCGATAGTATCTCAAATGTATACAGTAAAAAATCAAGTAAAAAGAGCTCTTCTTCTGGTTCACGATCTAGTAGATCATCTACATCATCTGCTCGTCTTCAAGCTGAAGCTGAATTGGTGGCTTTATTAGCCAGTCAGCAAATGCTGCAACAGAAGCATGCTGTGGAAGAGGAAGAGGAGCACTTAAGAAAAAAGAAGGAAAAAATTAATCTTCAAATTAAATAGTGTGTCTATGGCTAAAGTTAATGTGTAGAGGTTTGCTGCATCAGAACAAAGTATACATTTGGAAGTAAGAAAATCAAGAAAGGAAAATGATGAAATAATCTCCTCCAGATGAAATGATAGCAGTTGCATCAGTTCAAGTTGACACACATGTTGAGTCACAGACAGTCTCTGCCTGTTAACAATTCGACAAGAGGTGCAAGAAATAAGGAAAGTAATTCTCAGCCTCACCCTGTGCTACAACTGAGGTCCATAACACTATTACAGTCAACTGCATCAATGAATGGGCAGCTACCCTGTAACCGTAGTAGCGATGCACCTGTTTCAAGACAATCCTTAACTGATGGAGAACAAGGAAATATATTGCGTCTTATGGAAAAGCAAAATTATATCCCTGCCATGTTGGCACAACAACGCAATACTTCATTACTTCCTCACAGAGATATTGTATCCTTTGATGGAGATCCTTTGCAATATCAATGCTTCATACGATCATTTGAGGAGGTTGTGAAAAAATGGGCAAACAGTTATGGTGACTGTTTCTATTTTCTTGAGCAGTAAACCTGAGGTCAACCAAGAGACCTTGTCAGAAGTTGTCAACATATGGCTTCTACACAGGGTTACTTGAAAGCCACGGCCTTACTTAAGGAACACTTTGGAAATGAAGTCAAAATATCTTCAGCATACATGGACAAAGTGCTCTCTTGGAAGTCCATAAAACCTGAGGATACAAAGGCTTTACAAGATTATCATCTTTTTCTTAGAGCTTGCTGTAATGCCATGGAGGATGTTCGTTATATGAAAGAGTTAAACTTGGTTACTAACATGCAAATTATTCTTTCCAAATTGCCCTTTAAGCTCAGAGACAAATGGAGAGCAATAGCGTGTGATTTGCAGGAAAACCGTAAAGGACCAGCAACATTTAAAGACATCATGGATTTTGTAGAAAAGCAAGTCAAAATTGCTACTTATCCTGTGTTTGGAAACATTGTTGAGGCTCCTCTGGGAGGTCGAAGCTCGATTCGTTCTAAGCCTAAGGGAAGTAGTTTTACCACCACTGTCACTGTAACAGGAATGGAAAACATTAGGAAAACTAATAAAGGTGTATTCTGTCTTTGTTGTGGCGAAGAACATTTCTTGAATTCCTGTACTGTGCTTACCAGCAGGAAAAGATGGATTTTCTGAAGAAGAAAGGAATCTATTTCGGCTGTCTATTGGCGCTTTTCCACTGCATGGTACGGCTCGGTACGGTTCACTTTTGGGGGGTTTTCCACTGGGTACAGTACCTGGTACCTGGTACTTTTTTTAGTACCACCTCGGTTGGGGTTCCAAGTGAACCGTACCGTTACCAAAACGTGACGTGTAAACTCTGCTGATCACGGATTGGCCATAATCCCGCCCACTCTAAAGCGGTACTGAACTGCAGTGAAACCGCAACCCGAGCCGAGCCGAGCCGTACCGTACTGAGCCGTGCCGAGCCGAGTCGTACCACGCAGTGGAAAAGCGCCATAAGTGCAGCCCATATTAGTAGAGATTGTAAAAAGCTGATTACATGTAAAGTGTGTTGCTCTAAACATCCCAGCATCCTTCATGTTTTCCAGCGAGATAAATCAGAGGAACCAAAGCAAGCAGTAGGTAGTGCTCTGATCTCTGTTCAGTCCAGTAGCCTTACTGGGGCCGGTGAAAATGCTTGTGCCTTGTCCATTCTTCCAGTATGTGTTAAATCTAAGAATGGAAACAAGATTGTGGAAACTTATGCCTTTTTAGATCTGGGCAGTTCAGCGACTTTCTGTACGGAAAGTCTCATGAATAAGCTTAATCTTTTCGGCAAAAAACTGAATATTCTGCTTAAAACCATGAATCAAGATAAATTGGTTTCCAGTTATGTTCTTAAGAATCTAGAAGTTGCTGGATTGGATCAGACACATTATTGTTCACTTCCTGAAGTATATACCCAGAAAAGTATGCCAGTATCCAATTCTAATATTCCTATGCAGAGTGATCTTGTTCGATGGCCTTATTCAAATCACATACACTTGCCTTCAATCGAAGCAGGAGTTGAACTCTTGATTGGAGCAAATGTATCAGAGGCACTGGAGCCATGGCAGGTTGTTCGCAGCCAAAAGAATGGACCTTATGCGGTAAGAACCATACTTGGATGGACAGTGAATGGACCGCTTAAAGGAATGGAAAAAATTGAACTTTCTTTAATGACAAACCTCACATGACTGTAAACAGGATCTCTGTCTCAAAATTGGATAAGCTTTGGAAACAACAGTTTAAGACTGATTTCCCTGAAAATGCCCTGGATGAAATGGTAGGCATGTCTAAAGAATGGATCTTGTGTCTCAGTCTATAAAACTGATAGATGGTCATTACTGCATTGGTTTGCCGCTCAAGAATAAGGATATGGTCCTTCCAAATAACAGAATAGTTGCAGAACAACGGGCTGTGAACCTGCAAAGGAAATTCAGGAAAGATTCAACATTTCAAGCAGATTATACTGCTTTCATGGAAGATGTGATTTGCAAAGGATATGCGGAAAAGGTACCTGTGGAGGACCTTGAGAGGAATGATGGCCGTGTGTGGTATATACCTCATCACGGGGTCTACCATTCGAAAAAGAAAAGGATCAGGGTTGTCTTCGACTGTAGTGCCTCCTTTCAGGGAGTATAATTGAATGGACAACTACTTCAGGGACCAGACCTAACAAGCACTTTAATAAGTGTCCTTACAGGATTCAGAATGGAGTCTGTCACCTTAATGGCTGACGTTGAATCCATGTTCTATCAGGTAAAGGTTCCTGCAGAATCTTCTGACCTTTTAAGTGACTTGAGTAAAGATTTGGAGGAATTCAGAATGGTTGTACATCTGTTCGGAGCTTGTTCAACCCCAAGTTGTTCTAATTATGCACTCAAGAGATGTGCAGAGGACCATGGAAATGTGTTTAATTGCAGGACAGCAGAGGTCATCCGAAATAACTTCTATGTGGTTGATTGTCTTACTTCAGTTCCCACAGAATCTGATGCGATCCAACTATATAAGGAACTCCATGCAATGTGTGCTAAAGGTGGATTTCATCTGACCGAATGGATGAGCAATAGTCGTGGAGTGTTGAATGCCATACTAGAAGAAGACCGGATGAAAGAAGTAAAGGACCTTGACTTGAACCATGATGTGCTTCCGATGGAAAGAGTACTAGGTATACAGTGGTGTGCTGAATCTGACACCTTCAAATTTAAAGTAGTAATCAAGGACAGACCTTTTAGTAGAAGAGGGATACTTTCCGTGATTAGTGCCATATATGATCCTCTCGGATTTTTGTCTCCAGTAGTTCTTTCCACAAAGAAGCGAGTAGCACCAGTGAAATCTACCACCATTCCCCGCATGGAACTTACAGCCGCCACTCTCGCCAGCCGAATGGACAGCCTATGGAAAAGGGATCTAAGGATGAAGCTACAAGATTCAGTATTTTGGTCGGATAGCACTGCTGTGTTAAAATATATCCAAAATGAGTCCTCCAGATTTAAGTGTTTTGTTGCCAACAGAGTGTCTGAGATCTTGAGAGCATCCAGCGCAACTCAGTGGAGATATATAGATTCTGCCAACAATCCTGCTGACTTTGCCTCAAGGGGGCTAAAGGTAGATCTTTTACTTAAGAAGCAGATGTGGAAGTTTGGCCCTCCCTTTCTTATTAGATCACAGGAAGAGTGGCCAAATAACCCAATTGATTTGGAAAAGAGTTTGGTACAAGACCCAGAAATTAAGCAAGAAGTTGTGGTTAACACACTACTGGTTCAAACTGAGGAGAGAGATGATGCTGTAGCACGGCTTATCAATCATTATTCATCATGGACACGTCTGAGGAAGGCTGTGGCCTGGATCTTTAGGCTGAAGAGAATTCTTCAAAATCTTAAGTAAAAGGAGAAAACAATTGAAGAGAACTCTCGATTGTACTGAATCTAATCAACCACTGAAGGTTATCATTGATGAAAACATGCGTAAACTACAATCCAGTATGGGCGAAGGCTATTTTTCAGTGGATGAGCTGGACGAAAGTGAGATGTTCGCTTTTGCCAAAGGATGAGGTTCCCAGAGGAATTCATATCTTTACAGAGAGCGGAGCAGTCCTCTGTATTGTCTCAATCCAATACTTGAGGCAGGTGTAATAAGAACGCATGGACGTCTGGATAATGCAGTCATGCCTGAAGAATCAAAGCATCCAATAATATTGCCAAAGGATCTGCATATTTCTGAGCTCCTCTTAAGGCATATTCACAATGAGGTCGGACACAGTGGATGAAATTACATGTTGGCTAGGCTACGTCAACGATATTGGATACCAGGAGCAAGTTCAGCCATATGTAGAGTTCTGTCCAGATGTGTAATCAGCAAATGATTTCAAGGAACAACAGGATGCCAGCAGATGGCAAATTTACCTTCAAGTAGAGTCTCACCAGATGAACCACCGATTACTCGAGTTGGAGTTGATTGTTTTGGTCCATTTGAGATCAAACATGGACGAAGCACTGTGAAGCGAAATGTAGTCACTTTTACCTGTTTGTCAATAAGAGTCATACATATTGAAGTGGTTGCATCATTAGATACAGATTCTTTCATTCATGCTTTGCGACGGTTCATGGCACGACGTGGTCAAGTATCAGAGTTATGTTCAGATAATGGAACCAACTTTGCTGGAGCCGAACGAGAATTGAGAGAAGCCATAAAAAACTGGAACCATGATAAGATCAGTGATGTTCTAATCCAGAAGAGCAGCAGTGGCGAACTCCGGTCCTGGAGAGCCGCAACCCTGCAGAGTACAGCTCCAACCCTAATTAAAACTCACCTGCCTGTAGCTTTCTAGTAACCCTTCAGACCTTGATTAGCTTATTCAGGTGTGTTTGATTAGGGTTGAAGCAAAACTCTGCAGGGCTGCGGCTCTCCAGGACTGACGTTCGCCACCCCTGCAGAAGAGTATCAAATGGATATTTAATCCTCCTACAGCATCTCATCACCGAGGCGTTTGGGAGAGGATGATTCGATCAGTGAGGAAGATTATGAATTCAATCTTGAGAGGGCAGAGTATAGATGAAGAGAGTCTTCATATGCTTTTGTGCGAAGTGGAGTCAATTATCATTACGTGTGTCGTAGACATATACGTGTGTCATAGATGGTGACAAGTACAGTACATGGCCGACCTGTTTTTGAGGAGATGGCTAAAGGAATACTTACCTCAGCTACAGGAATGGCAGAAATGGTAAAGAGAAGAAATTTTCAAGTGGGAGATGTTGTACTTGTTGTCAATGATGCTGCCCCTCGAAACTGGATTATGGGTAAAATCATTCATACTACACCAGATAAAAGGGGATTGAATCGCCAAGTAAGGATTAAAACAAGGTACAACTGCTTAGACAGACCGGTCACCAAGATTTGTCTACTTCTTGAAGCTGAAGAAGACTGTAATTGATTTTTTTGTTGAGCGCTCAATGACGTACGGACGTAATGACATGGATATGATGACTGACTTATAGACAGACTTTTCTTGGACACTTTTTGACTGACATGACTTAAGTTTTCTACTAGAAGATATACAGACATTTATTTATTTATTTATTTTTTACATGGACAAATGCATACACACACACACATATATAAGTATATTTGTATGTTTGTAAATGATTTTGTATGTTGTACAATTTATGTATGTATTTATTGTTGTTGTTAATTGATGATGATTATTATCTCTCTTTTTTTGTAATAATCATGGGGCCGGAATGTAAAAGCATTAATTCTTTCTTATTTCTTATTGGTTATTCACGGTCACGTGGGCACAGGTGATCACTTCCGTTTTCTTTATTATTTCCTTTGTCAGATTGTTTGTTAGGTTGGAAGGGGCGAAGAGCGGGAGCCAACTTTCTGTTGACCGTGTTGCATTGGTCTAATCATGTTTTCATATGCTTTAATAAAATTCGAAAGCAAGTTAAGATCGTCAGTCTTCATTTGATGAGATAATGACCGAGTGCGAACAAGTCACGAGCCCACTACCTAGCCTCTATGTGGCGATTGGATGCCGCTAATAGTATATATGTATTATCAATGTTGAAAGCGTTGCTGCTTGATATTTTTGTGAAAACCTTTTTTCAATTTTTCGATGAATAGACCTTTTTAATAGACCATGGACCTTTTTACATTTTTTGATAAAAAGAAAGTTCAAAAGAACAGCATTTATTGGGAATATAAATCTTTACAAATATCTTTACTGTCATTTTTTATCAAGTCAGTGCATCCTTTTTGAATAAAAGTATTAATTTCTTGCAAAACAAAACAAAAAAAATGTACTGACCCCAAACTTATGTATATTTTATTACTAGCTGCTGAATGTTAGAAGGTGGCCTAATTTACGTGAATTCACCCTGTATACTGCATTATGCAGTATGCGGTTTAATAGTATTCCATTCTGAACAAAATCCATGACATCCGTCATGTTGCATCATGTTACAACTGGCCACTTTAACTAGTAGCCATTGTTTTTCTCCATGGGTAATTTTTTCCTCATTGAGCAATATCAGCATGTGCCGAAACATTCCTTTTATTATATCTTGTTTATCTTGTATCTTTGATTATCAGGATTTATAATCACCCAGATTATCAGGTTCAATAAGCCAACAAGAAATGTATCAGTCACCTCCAAATTCATGTTATCATTGAGCCGCTTTATTATGAGACAATTGACCCTTCACCGGGAGTTTGATTGACAGGTGATCTGACCAATCATAAAGCCGAATCTGCCAATTTGTCCGGCAAACACACTAAACAGGAGAGTAGATTAACATCAGTGGACTTGAACTTGAAAAATGGTGTGTATTGACATCTTTCGGCGGTAGAAACAAGATACCTTCTGATGTTCATTTATGTTTATTGTGTGCTATAACTAGTAAAGAGGAAGAGACGATCAGTTCACGTGCCACTTGAACTGAGGTGCTACAGTGATCTGTCACGACACATTAAAGAGCCACAAAATGGTGTTTATTGTTTGAATTTCTTTGGTCCAAGATGTATTTTTCACTGCATGAGAACCTGATGTGTGGTGTGAGAGCAGCATGGCTTGTCAGACGTAGCAACAGTAATGAAGGGGGGTGGGTCTTTGCGAAGGGTCAATTGACACATGGAACTGTTGGCATGTATAAGATCCATGTCCTTTTTGCAAAAAGTGTTTTTTCTGTGAGATCACAAACTATGCTGTCACTATTCAGTCACCCCTCAAGTTTAAAATGTTAATCTTACCTTCTCAGCTAATGGATCCTCATCATTTTCAGTGGAGGTTTCCAGCTGAATGAATAGAATGGCGTCATGGACGGAGAGGAAGAGAATGTCTCTAGTAACCTCCTCATCAAAGAAGGACAGGGCCTCCATTCTCCTGACAAGCTCACCTGTGGCACAAGGACCCTTTAGGTTATTCACCGTGTCCTAACCTGCCATTATCAGGCTGGAGTTTGTAGCAACAGCTCAGGCCTTACCATCACAGCCTGCGATGTAGACGCTGACCCCGATTCGTATGAATTCCTTCACCACCTGTGAAGATGGGAAATGACGAATTAGCTACTGCTTGGTTTTGCTCCACATCGTTCCAAACCTTTCTTATTTGAAACACACAAGAAGATATTTTGAAGACAATACGATGAAAGTCAGTGGGGTTCAAAACAACACTGGACTCCATTGACTTTCATTGTATGGGCAATCAAACAATGAGGCTTTTTTCAAAATATCATCTTTTGTGTTCTGTGGAAGACAGAAAGTCATACAGGTTTGGAATGACATGAAGGTCACCATCATATTGTGGATATGCATTATTGCAATGTAAGGATGACTCAGTTAAGAGCAATAAAGATAAAGCAATAAACGCACCAGTTTGAGGGACTTGGCTGCTACCACGTCCAGGAATGAGACAGCAGAAAAGTCCACCATGAGGCTGTGAAAATGGACTGTGGGTACTGACACACTGACAGGCAGCTCAGACGTCCAGTCTACCTGAACCTTCACCTCTGAGTCTGGCTGAGACGCCCCTTCCTCCAGCTCAGGAACCTGCTCTTTTTCAAAGGCTTGGTTTTCTACTCCCAGTGAGGCCACTGGCACCAAACCATTCTGTGAAGGACAGCAGATATGGGAAAGGGCAGAAATGGGAAAGACCAGAATGTGTTGTCATAAAAGGTCAGTGATCAAAATAAGTTTTTTTCTTGAAAGCATTCCAAAAAATGTAAAATGTTTGATTTACAGATACTTTTCCAGAATCTGTTGTGCAGAACGTACCTCTGTTGCTTGTAGTTTTCCTTTTTTAATGAGTTTGTGAATCTTCTTCAAAGCTTTATTTCTTTTCTTGAACACCCGCACTGCATCAAACCCCACCTGTAAAAATTAAAAAGCCCACCAAGTTTTTTTTTTTTTTTTCAAACCAAATCAAATCATATAGTTTATCTTTTCAGAATTTAGAGTTACAGTAAAGTAAACTCACCTCTTCTCTCAGCTTCTCTTTGAAGTAATCAATATTTGCAAAGTAAATGGGTGAGTTGCACTTGAAGATCTTTATTCCAGGAATTTCATCAATCTGAAAGTTTTGGGAAATGCCATGTTAGTTTAAAACATGTATAATGTTCGTATATATGTTGTGGCAAGTTACTGATTATTGACAACATGAAAATGTGCATCTTACATTTTTGTAGTCCTTCATGTTTTTGTAGATATTAGTATTTGGGACATTTCCAAGAGTGGCACAAGAAGGGCTGAATTAAATAAGAGTTTAATCTTCAAATACATGTCTTTAAAAACAAAATTCACCATGATTTATGTTTCACAATTAAAGGTGCAATAGGTGATTGTCTTCAGAAACATTTTTTTATGCTGGTTGAAAGTCTCTTCACATCCCGATAGCAATCATTAAGTTAAGTGGTCTAAATGTATTTATCTGTATTTATATATTCTGTAGAAGGCATAGGACTAAGAAATGTTCGTTCAATCAAAACACTCGGTCCGAGCATTTTAATTGGCTTTCCTACCTGCCTGTCAACATATGTATTTGCATACCTCTGCGCACCCTGTTCGCGCAGACAGGATACGTCATCAGCGCGTTCACGCATGCTGTGCAGACAGAGCGAGAATGGCAGACAATCATCAACAAGCCGATCTTCCTTCATGGTATTATAGTACTTTTACTAACTGAACTATAAAGTTTTCTCACCCTCACCAGTCAATGACACATGATGTAGCCCAGCGGTTCCCAATTCCAGTCCTCGCGCAAGGGAAGCAGGGGAAATCCGTTGAAGTTTACTTCACTTCGGAACATTCATTCACGGATTGTCTTCACACACAGACGAGACTTACTAGAGAAGTGTGAAGTGTGACATAATATACCTCTGTAAATAAATACTATTTAAATTCATGTCTCGCACACTTTAATTCCCTTTGTATGGAATACGCTCGCTTCAAACTGGAATCATGGCGGAGTATCCGGTGATGTACACTTCCCAGGGCACTTACGGTCGAATAGAACAAACGTCGCCCGTGATAAGAGATACATATGAAATGTGCAGAGCAGGAGGGCGCAAGGACTGGAATTGGGAACCGCTGATGTAGCCTATTGTAATTTGTCTCTGGTATTCTGGTCTGTCAGCGTATATGCTTTCAGGGGGCGTGGCTTTGGACGGCGATTGCAGGGAGGGTGGGACGTTCACTTTCAGTGCTATCAGGCTAAAGTTAGCATTTTCCAAGATCTCCTACTGCACCTTTAATTTACATTACATTTAAATGTAATGTCACAATTAATTTACATACATTTACATATTCTAATTTGTATTTAACAGTGCTTATTCTTTTATACTACTTGGAATTCTGTTAAATTTTACAAAAAAAAGCATATATGTGATTAATATGTGATTAACATGAATATTATACCCTTATTATTGACAATATTTACACTCATCGTTTGAGCTATATCATAAACATCAAGCTGCACTAATTCAGATTAAAAAGCAGTTGTGACATTTCTCAACAAATATACCAAAACCTTACTAAAAAACTAAATTAAAAAAAGAATTAATTTGCTTTACGTCAAGTAAAAAAAAAATGTAACCAGTTTTGTGTACTTTACACTCAAGCGCACTTTAAAGTCTTTACAACTGTGCTACTTACAATTGTGTTCTGACCACCACTGTGCCCATCTCAAATACCAGACCAGCCAGCAGACCCACATCTAAACCCAGCACAATGGATGCCAGGCACGTAGCTATCCAGATGAGCTGCAGAAGTATAAGGATTCATATGCACTCATATCAAACGAGTGTAATTTAATTTTTATACAAATAAAATGATTCACATGATTCCATTTGCTTAAGGTAATCAGAACACTAATTAATGTTATAAAAAGGATTGTTTAACAGAAACTTGTTATACTTGTACACAGTCTTTCATATCTGATGTTTCAAAAAGCTTGTCTCATCTTTTGACTATTTTTCTACCAGTACTCATCTCATTCTGTTCATTTATCAGTCTTGTGATGTTACTTACACAGTCTGTTCTGTTCTGTCTCCAGAGTACAGGCACTTCTGAGATCTGCATGAACATGCCCTTCAGGTTGGCTATAACAATGCCAGCCAGCACTGACTGTGGGACAGAGAGGGATGACATCATGAGTTGCATGAAGAATATTGCAACGAATGTCGAATGTTGTTGAATGACGAATGTTCTCTATTAAAACATTAGGCTCCTCCACCAAACCTTCTGCAAAGGCTGAAGAAATGGCCCAAGGGCCAAAATCACTATCATCACCATCAGAGCTGAGATGATACCAGCAATCTGCAATAGTGAGAGGAGGGAACAGTTAAACAGGGAGTATTGCATTTACACACACACACGCACACACACACTTGTAAAAGTGCTGGAGTTAGAGCATGTGCATTTTACCTGACTCTTCCCCCCTGTGCTTTCCTGTACTGCTGTCCGTGACAATGCAGTGCTGGCCACAAAGCTTGAGAAACATCCTCCAAAAATATTGCTGACGCCAAAAGCTATCAGCTCCTAATGGGAATAGAAGTGTAGTAGACCAGATCAGACAGTTTATAATCAATCTGTATCAATTAATCACCAGAAATGCAGTCTTTATGGTATCTACTAAACAAAGAAACAAAAAAAAATAGATTTGAATACAACCCTTGGCAAAAAAAGTTATGGAATCACCACACTTAGAAGATGTTCACCCAAAGTTTTGACTTTAAATTTTTTTAGGCTGGCCACAATAAAAGGCCACTCTAAGGGTGCTTTCACACCTGGCCCGTTGTTTCGGAATCTAGCGCGTTTCCCCCCTTAGCTCGGTTTGTTTGGGCATATGTGAGCCGTCTTATTGCTCTTCTTTGTAGGTGCTGGACTCCTGCTCAAAATGATAAATTATTATAACGACAGCTACAAAAAACCCAATAATAAAGCCCGCAAAGCTGTTGTCGTTCCATCCTGACAGATGACAGCCGCGACAGCTAAGTGGAATCCCGGAAAATAAACCGTGGAACTTTGACCAATGAGAGAACAGTTTACTCGCGCGTGACTTGTATTAACAAATTTGGTCCGTTTAGAAACTTTGCCGTGTGAAAGCGAACCGTTTTCCAAAAAAATAATAATTATGGAATCATTCAATGTTGAGGAAAAAAAATATGGAATCAGCTTGTAATTTGATTTCTCAAATAAATACCGGCACATATCTAAAATGCTAACTAGTCAGCAGTTAAACAGAGAGTGCTTCCAGACCTTAACGAGCTGTTGGACTTGGCTAATTGAAAGGAAACATGGCCCCAACAAGAGAGCTGTCTGTTGAAACAATGGAAAGGATTATAAAACTCCTTCAAAAAGGAAATCCATCACGGAGTGTGGCAAAAGAAGTTGGATGTTCCCAGTCAGCTGTTTCTAAAATTTGGTGCAAGTATAAAGAAAATGGAAAGGTTACAAAAGGAAAACATACAGGCAGACCAAGGAAGACCTCAAAGCGTCAGGATAGAAAACTCAAAGCAATTTGCCTTGAAAATAGAAAATGCACAACGAAACAAATGAAACACAAATGGGCGGAAACAGGAGTCAATGTGTGTGACAGAACTGTAAGAAACCGTCTGAATAAAATGGGATTTACATATGGAAAAGCCAAATGAAAACCAGCATTAACACCTAAACAAGAAAACAAGGTTACAGTGGGCTAAAGAGAAGCAGTCATGGAGTGTGGATGATTGGATGAAAGTGATATTCAGTGATGAATCACGAATCTGCATTGGACAAGGAGATGATGCTGGAACTTTTGTTTGGTGCCATTCTAATGAAATGTATAAAGATGACTGCCTGAAGAAAACAACTAAATTTCCCAACTCATTTTTGATATGGGGTTGCATGTCAGTGTATATATATATATATATATATATATATATCAAAATAGCATAAAAATATATTATATTTTTTATATTTTATATAAACATCAGATATACACTATATAAAAATAAATAACAAACAAATCACAATATCAGGTAGAGAAAAAAATTATGGAATCATTCAATGTTGAGGAAAAAAATATAGAATCAGCTTGTAATTTGCATTTCTCAAATAAATACCGGCACATATCTAAAATGCTAACTAGTCAGCAGTTAAACTTTTTGATATGGGGTTGCATGTCAGGTAAAGGACCAGGGGAAATGGCAATCCTTTCCTCAACAGTTAATGCACAAGTGAACATTGAAATCAATAGAATATTCATATTGAATTCATATTCATTCCATCAATAGAAAAGAAGTTTGGTGATAATGATGTCATTTTTCAGGATGATAATGCATCTTGCCACAGAGCAAAGAGTGTTAAAGCTTTTCTTCAGGAAAGGCATATCATCTCAATGACATGGCCAGCAAACAGTTGAAAATTTATGGTGGAAATTGAAAAAACTGGTCCATGACAAGGCTCTATCTTGCAAAGCTGATCTGTTAACCGCTATTGGACAAAGTTGGAACCAGCTTGATGAAGAATATTGTTTTTCATTAGTGAAGGCCATGCCCCAAAGAATTCAGGCTGTCATAAAAGCAAGTGGAGGAGCAACAAAGTAATAACTGTGTGTTTTGGTAGATGATTCCATAATTTTTTCCTCAACATTGAATGATTCCATATTTTTTCCTCTAATTGATATGGAAAACAAATTTTCATTAATTAAAAGTTTAATATCTTTTTTGAGGTACATTTCACATAACCAGAATGTTGAATTATTAAACAAAAATTGTTTTGTGTGATATCTGTGATTCGTTAATTTGTTATGAAGTAAAAAATGTGGGTGAACATCTAAGTGTGTTGATTCCATATTTTTGACAGGGGTTGTACCAATAACAAATCAGTATGAAAATAAATTACAGTGCTAACAAAACAAAACAAATGTAGCTGTGTCGTAAAGCTCTATGCTGCACTGCCGGGTTTAGAAATGATATCAGCTGCTGCTGCAAACTCAGACTCATTATGTTTTGGCAGGTGAAAGTGGCCTTTAAAAGTATCAATTAAATACCAGCAATTCACTTTTTGGTATCCACTGAACAAAAATGTAATCCTAGAGTAAGTATTTGTTTTGTTTACAGTGCTCACAAAACAAATGTAGCTGTACCCTAAAACTGCACTGCATGGTTTTTATAATGTATGTTAAATGATACCAGCTCCTGTTGTAAACTCGCATTCATTTGGTTTTTGATGGTGAATAATATGACCTTAAAACGAATCATAAATCAGTATGCAAATAACTTTTTAAATCTTCAAGGATTTGTTTTGTTTATAGTGCTAAAAAAATGAAGCAAAACAAATGAAACAAAGCAAAAAATGAAAAGGCAATGTGAAATGAAACAAAAACATGAAACGTGAAACGAAAGAAGAAATTAAACAAAACGAGAAACTAAACTAAACAAAACCAAAGAAAATGAAACAAATGTAGCTGTCCCGTAAAACTCTGCGATGCACTGCATGGTTTATATAATGTGTTTATTTAATGATATCAGCTCCTGTAAACGCGTTCATTTAGTTTTGGAAGGTGAAAGTGACCTTAAAACCAATCAGAAATCAGTATGCAAATACATTTTAGAATCGTCAAGGATTTGTTGCGTTTTAAGTGCTAACAAAATGAAACAAAACAAAACCAAGCGAAACAAGAAACAAAACAAAAAGTGAAACAAAACGCGAAACAAAATGTTAAATGAAACAAAACAAACAAAGTGTGAAACGACATGAGAAACAAAACAAACAAAATGAAACAAATGTAGCTATGCCCTAAAGCTTTGCACTGTCTGGTTTAGAAAAAAATAGTCACTGTTATAAACTCAGATTCGTTCTGTGCTGGCAGGTAATGGAAAAGTGACCTTAAAAGGCCAATCACAAATCAGTATGCAAATACTTTTTTAAACAAAACCCTAACCAGAATCTTTAAGGATTTGTTTTGTTAACAAAAGAAAACAAAAACAAACAAAAAAATCACTGTAGCTGTGCCCTGAAGCTCTATGCTGCACTGCCTAGTTTAGAAAAGGTATCGGCTACTTTTGTTAACTCAAATTTAGAAATGTTCTGGCAGGTGAACTAGTTCTTTCTGACTCTCCCTCACGTTACTGTCATTTTTTCATTAGTGGGAGAGTGCTGATCTGACCCTTATTATACTTTAAAAAATACTTCACACTAAAATAAGAACCCTTGCTTTTTTTTTCTTCCCTCAGTACTTATTAATAGCACCCACATTTCTTGCAAGAAACCAACTAAAACTGTAGTTCTCAGCTGGTTTTGCCACCTAAAAAGCACAAAATGCATTGTGTTCTGCACAAATCATTTTACTATGCTAATTTAGCCATTGGACTAAAGCATAATTGCAGTGTCAGACACATTCACACAGTATTTTTGTATACCTGGTTGCCGTCGACTGTGTAATCATGTTTTGCTGCGTAGACTTTTGCCACTGAGACTGCTACTGCATAACCAACCACTGCAGTGGAAAAACTAGAGCCCAAAATATTCCCAATAAGTGCTATAGTTGGTATTTGTGGCGGTGCAAACCTGTGGAAACACAAGCAGACATACTGTTTTACTACAGATTCACATACCAGTTTTGTACACTACTTGTACTGTGAGTGTTTTATGCTGTTGTCTCTGATGTAGTATGCTGCTATTGTTTTTAACATAACACTGTTTTATGTTATTATTGCATAAAGGATTTTAAACTGTCTGTCAGTGTCATTGTTCTAAATATAACATTTCTGCTGAAAATCATTACAGGGACAATAATAATAGTATGTCAATATAAAGCGACTGAATGTGCACCCAGCCCTCATCAGGAAGCAGGAAATGCCACAGGAAGTGCTCTTACCCCATGGGGAGGCTGTGGACAATGCTGGTGCCGTACTGGGAGTTTAGGTCCATCACATGAGAGATAGCAGAAGCTATCACTGTCTATCAATTCGAAAGAGTGAAAGGTAACAACAGTCATTATTTTTAAAAATCATGTCAGTATCAGAGCCCTACAGGCTTAGTTTGTTTTTTAAGACTGTATGGGAGAATTGTGGGAAAACTGTACATACCACAATCACTTCTATGGGAATCGGCACTGGGATTTTATGCTGAAATTTTGTGTTGATCTCTTTCACAGCCATAACAATGAAGATTGTTAGTAATCCAGCAATCAGGTCCGCAATGTTCGTTTGATTGATGTTCCTACTTACATCAATGAGGGTCTAGATGAGGAAAACATAAATGAATAATAATAATAATAATAATATAAAAATGTATAGTATAATATAATATATAAAATGTAAAGTGTATTTATTATTATATTTATAACATATATAAAGTAAAAACACTAGTACATTTTAAATAAAAATATTATAAATTATATTATTTGTTTTAGTTTTTTCCATTTTTTACTAGTCTCAGCCTATATAGTATGGTCCAATATTTTGAGGCCACTAGTGAAATTATTAAAAGTCACACACACACACATTACAATATACAGTAAGTTTTTGAGTCTGAGATAAAAGATATTATAGATTGTAAAGATATTAATGATTTAAGAGACTCACATAAGCAAAGGAGAAGAATCCATTATGGTTGTGTATAGGAACAGACACAATGGTTTTAATCTGAGATATGAAGACATGAAAGGCAGCAGCAGTGGTGAAGCCACCTACCAGTGGGTCTGAGAGATACCTGACTAGAAAGCCCACCTGCATCAGCCCCATAGCCACCTGAGATTAAGTAAAACAAATTTGAGATGCAGCAATGCACTGCTGATTGACAAAAAAGAAAAGAAATCTGCATTTTTTTTCAACATGCAATACTACAATTACAAAATGTATAACTTGTTTATTTTATCTTTATCACAGGTTTTAATTGTGAATTTTGTGACTTTACCTGGAATAATCCAACCAACAACGTCATGGTACAAGCCACCAGGATTCTCTGGGCCTCTCTTGCCTCTACATCAACCTCCATTAACCTTTCATCTGTCACTGTCTCATTCACACCTGTGATGTTCACTGGACGCAGAAAGTGTTCATCAGGAGCTAAGGTCATAACTACAGAGCCCACCATCAGACAGGTGACAGGGAATGGACCTAAATGAGAGATAGAGACAAATAAGAGAATGACAAGAAAGCGTTGCACATTTATTCAGTATTTATTTAGACATTTTCTATATGCATAAAATAATTGCACGGATTGCTATATTTGTATACAACACTGTGCAATGCATAGAATACAGTATCCATTATGAATAAACTCCAAGTAATATTATCCTTTTCATTTTCTTGAATCATTATTTTTATTTAATTGCATTTCAAGCAATCAAGACATTTTCTACATAAAATTGGATTAGATGACAAAATAACCATATGCAAGATAATAACTGCATGCCATTTTTACAGAATAAAACATGCATTTACTGTTATATACTGAAACCGTTTCACATAAAATAGTAAGTAGTATGCATGCAGTAGATCTTGTTTAAAGGGTTGCTTATTTGATACCACTAAAAGCCATAGACCTACCCACAGAGATGTGTCTGGATGTGCCCAGCACAAAGTATGTAAGAATAGGAAAAAACGCAGAGTACAGTCCATAGACTGGTGCTACAGAGGCCAGCAATGCATAAGCCACACCTGTACAACAAATTCAAATAATGACGTTGAAATGGCATCATGCTGATACTAAACTGGGGTTTTGTTCGCAGATTGCATCTTACCTTGTAAACAGCATACTAGTCCTGTGGTGACCCCAGAAACGACATCACCGGGTAACCATTGCTTGACTGGGTATTTAGGAAGCCAATCCAGGATTGGCAGAAGCCCCTTTATCTTCTGAACAGCCCATTTATCAGTGCATCTGTGGAGAATTCATTTTATATGAATGAATATGAAGATGAAAACACTCGATGATATGACATCAAGTGCTTCTCATATACTCACCTGCAGGCTCTGCTCAGCCGTTCTCGTAAACTCTGGATCTCTTGGGCTTGTCTCTCATGAACCTGGTCAAAGACCCAGTTTGAATAGATACGTCGTGACACGTGGTAATCGTTTTCATGAAAACACTCGTCCATCGTATTGCCTGATTTGTTTGTCTGTGAAAATCTGCTTGGGTTGTATCTCCTCGGTTAGAAAAAAAGAAAAGCAGATTGATTAGATTTCAGATTAATTTCGATTTGCTGCTGCCAATGAAAATGTAAGCACACATCATGTTATACATAAATCAGTCGGATTGTAAATTTTCTACCTGCTGTCAACGTTTCATTTTCTTTCTCTCTTTTTCTAGGATGGCTAGTCCAGATAAGCGAACACTTAGAGGGTCTCGCCTCCCCTGTGTCAGAACAATCTGATCGAACAGACCAAAAGAGCCCTTCTCGCTTTCTCTGGCTGTACCTCCTTGTTCAATAGGCCAGCTCTTCCAGGTCTGCACTAAGATCACTGAACCCATTGACATCCAAAAGTTGGGAGGGGATCCAATCTCCCTCTCTGAAGTTTATTTGAGAACCATACGTACAAACACAATGGAAAACCTTTTACTGAAACCACTTATTCTTAATCA
Source organism: Sinocyclocheilus rhinocerous (assembly GCF_001515625.1). NCBI lineage: Eukaryota > Metazoa > Chordata > Actinopteri > Cypriniformes > Cyprinidae > Sinocyclocheilus > Sinocyclocheilus rhinocerous. The sequence continues at coordinate 4,773,644 of NW_015660878.1, read as the reverse complement.
GTTTCACTATAATATCAGATTACACTGATGTTAAATGAAATCCTGCATTTATTCAAGTGTATTTGAATAAATTAATTTCTTGTCCATCAGTTTAAACTAACATACATTCATTGATTATGAAGCCTTACCTGTTAGGTTTTGAGTGAAATTCCACAAGAATAGGGTGCATCCATGCCAGACGTACACTTAAAGGCACATTTTGTCCATGTCTATGAAGTCGGACTCTCTTAATGGGGCCAGCATCCCTCTCTTTTGTATTTATAAGCAGCGTTGGGATGTGGGAGGTGTATCAGGGTTAAGCACCAACAGGAAGCATGAGGGAATTACATCAGAGGCCCACAGCATTCATCCTGCCAAGGGTGACTGTCCCTCCCAAACTTGTTGGAAAGCATGTGTGACTGTGTTTGTGATAGAAAGGGAGTGAGGGGGCTCTGTGATGTGTCAAAGGCGGGCTGTGTTGTATGTATGTACATGTTGATCAGTGCAGGTGTGACTGAACACTCAAGAAAGAACGATATGCTCTATGCACGACACAATCTGACCTTCTTAGTACAGATTGTCTAGATATGGCCAGATCTCTCCTAAGAACATGAGCCAGCTCTTGAATACATATTGTCTGACGATCTGTTGGTAAGCCAGAACTGAGTCAGGTTCATCATTTGTCTAGTAATTCTCACTTTTGTGGCCAGCGGTTTAGACATTAATGGCTGTGTGTTGAGTTATTTTGAGGGGACAGCAAATTTACACTGTTATACAAGCTGTACACTCACTACTTTACATTGTAGCAAAGTGTCATTTCTTCAGTGTTGTCACATGAAAAGATATAATAAAATATTTACAAAAATGTGAGGGGTGTAGGGGGGTGTCACTTCTGTGAGATACTGTATATACACACACACATATGTAATAGATTAATATTATTATAAAAATATAATTCTATAATGTATAACAAGTGTACATAATCATCACCTATACACAGATCTTAAAGCTGTTTTTTTTCCTTGCCTTAAGATGTTCTTATAATCTTTATTGTATATTATTTGAAAGTGACATTTGACATTTATACTGAACAACTTAGCAACTTATACTGAACCTGGAGTCCAACTAGGTCAGCTGTCAGTCTGGGGTTTGTGAATTAAATTATATTATATATCAGAGCTCTGAAAGAAATAATTAGTCAGGTAACTGCATGTGATTTGAATGTGACATTTGGCATTATAACATTATAGTTCAAGGACTGTTATCTAACGCCACCTGATGTTATAACACTGGCATTATTTATTCTTCTACATTACTTGCGGTCTAAACTGAGGTTTTAAGATCACCAGCAGTAACTGTCCCCTCCCAGCTGGTGCATTTAACTCAGTATTCAGGTTGCGTCTCAAAATCTAACAAGCTGCCTATAGACAGCATTTTGGGCATCACAGAAAGGTTTCTAGTCCTCAAATCTACGGTAAAGCGTTTATGATGCGCAAAATGTTAATATGTGATTTGAATTTGACATTTATGCTGAACAATTTAGCAATTTATACTGAACCTGGAGTCCAACTCAGCTCATATTACATTATATATCAGAGCATCAGAGCTCTGCAAGAAATATTTAGTCAAAGTCAGTTAACTGTATGTGATATGAAAGTGACATTTGGCATTATAACATCATAGTCCAAGGATTGTTGTATCTGATGTCACCTGATGTTATAACTTTAGACTTGGAGGAAGCTTCTGGACTATAATGTGGAATTTTATTTTTACACGTCTCTCACACGTTAGTTTCCTCTTATATACTGGCCAAGATAGTCTTGAGGAAGAAAAACTCAGAGGTGCACTTATAACTTGCTTCATATATTATTCTTTAGATGGACTTGGAAACTTTCCCTCTAGTGGTCTTTTAATTTACTTTTGCTGCTTTTATCATGTTAGATGACCATGAGTCAAGAACAGTATCTGAATATCTATAAAGTAAGATGACTAAGCCAATGTTGCAGAGTACAGTTTCTCTGACTTTTTAAAGTAGCTTTGTAAGACTGAACAAACATACAGTACTAGCAGATTCACTCCCACCTGAGCTGCATGAGTGAACCTTGACCAGAGATAGAAGTGCTTCCTCTCATTACTTTCACACCCACAGAACACTTAACCTCACTTAGTTAACCTCATTCACATGCTGCCCTATGCACTGCAAAAAATAAAATAAAAAAGTGACTCTTTCTGCAAGATTTTGTATTCTTAGAGAAAAAATATCATTATACAATCCTTGTGCAAAGTTACATAGTTATGCCACAAGCAGATCATTGAATTATTCACGAATCACGAATTATTCATGAATCATTCACGACTGAAACAAGTCATTAAAATTGTGTCTACAAATATACTAAGATATTGCGCAGTGTTGTTAAGAGTCATAAAAGGTTTTTGAAACACACGCAACTGCAGATATCATATTTTATCACTCTGTTTTGACTTTCATGAAGCTATAGAAAAAAAGAAAATACAGCCTAAATAATTTCATAGTTTTACTTACATCATTTTACTGTGATGGCTGTTTCGTTTGAATAAAATATTCCAGTTCTTTCCTCCACAGAACTGCTCATTCAGGTACAATAATTTATATGTTTTGTATCTTTATCACAATTTGTAGCCATTACCAATTAATAGAATCATATTACGCTTATTGAAGTTGTAATTTCATTGCCTTCTAAACAAAAGGCTACTTAATAAGAATTGAGAAGTTTTGTTGATTGTGGTACTTTAGGCCTAAATGACACCTTGTCACGTAATAACGTGACGTTATTTATTCTTCCACATTACTCACGTTCTAACACGAGGGTTTAAGTTCACCAGCACTAACTGTCCCCTCCCAGCTGGTGCGTTTTATTCGGTACTCAGGTTGTGTCTCAAAATATAACGAACTGCCTACCTAGACAGCATTTTGGGCATCATAGACGCGTTTCTGGCTGCGGTAAAGCTCTGCTTGGAACGCGTTTACAATGCGCAACATGTTGCATGCGCCTGTGTTACCCACAATGCTGCCTAGGTAGGCAGCTCGCAAGGTTTTTAGGCACAGCCAGCGTCTCAGTTCCGCAATGTAAAGCGGTATCTGTCTCAGAATGTAAGCAGGATGTGTCATTACTGGCGTTATGGATCTACAAAGCGAGCTGCTTAAGTCCATCTGGTACGCGTTCACGTCTCTGGATGTAGAGCAGTCCGGAAAAGTGTCCAAGTCGCAACTGAAGGTCAGACCACCTGTGTATCTTTGACTTGACGTGTTTCAATGTGGTGAAGTGTCGTTTTCTTTAACTCTAGACACTACATTGGTTACTTTTGTATTTTATATGTGCCGTGTAATAATGTTTTCTACATTCTTGATGGGTAAATGTGATGTTTTATTATCAAGAGTTTGATACTGTTGCAAAGAAAGGAGCAAAAGTCCAAATAGTCATGCCATATCAAACGCACACACATACACACACGTTGACACGTTATCTAAATGGGGACATTCCATAGATATATATTGTTTTCATACTGGACTAGTTATAAAATACTATAACATAACCCTGACTCACACCCTAACCCTTAAGAGAAACAAAATACAGCATTTCTATAATTAAAATAAATAAAGAAATATTGTGTCAGATTTAGCTCACTTTTGGTAGTTATTTGTCACCAAAGTAGGGTTAGGTGAGTACACACACGCCCTGATGCAGTAATAAATGATCTCAGATAGTCTTAAAGCTTATTTCTTTGTGCCATTTGTTTTAATGGATATTGATGGGGGAATTTAATAGCATCACTGGTTGGTGAGCTTGAAAATAAATACCAAAAGACACAGTCAGTATGCGGACAGCTTTGACAGTCTTTCTCATGTTTAAACATGTCCCGGGTGAGCCCTTTTCTTAAAATTTCAGCATGAACAGACATGCATCCGGACTTGTTCGATCTTACACAAAGCATTTTTGCAATTGCCTGCAAATTTTTGTGTGTAAAAACTATTATTGCACATAATAAAAAAGTCATTCTGCTGATTGTATGTCACATGATATCAGCACAACGTCCCTTTAAAAAGGCTTTTAAACCCTTTCTTTTTCACAGCTGAAGAGTGACTAAATGAACAGTCAGTATGCGGACAGCTTTGACAGTCTTTCTCATGTTTAAACATGTCCCGGGTGAGCCCTTTTCTTAAAATTTCAGCATGAACAGACATGCATCCGGACTTGTTAGATCTTACACAAAGCATTTTTGCAATTGCAATTGCAATTTTTGTGTGTAAAAACTATTATTGCACATAATAAAAAAGTCATTCTGCTGATTGTATGTCACATGATATCAGCACAACGTCCCTTTAAAAAGGCTTTTAAACCCTTTCTTTTTCACAGCTGAAGAGTGACTAAATGACAGCAAGTCAGGCCGTTTCAAAGAGCTAACTTCACTTTTCTCTGCCATTTTTGCAATTACTTCAATACCTAACAGGTTTCTAGGTGATTTTTAGTGGATGTACTGTATAAAGTCAGTTCCCCTCCAGTTCACACAGATATCCTAGCATAGTAACCACGAATTAACATTGAATATGCATATGTTCTACGAATGTTTGACCAGAACGTGTTTTTGACTGACAGTATTAGTCAAATTGTCGTGTCATTTACAAACTTTTTTCCTAAAATATTTTGCTTTAAATATGTGCTTATGCTGTCTTCAATATAAATGCCATTTGGTCTGTTGTTTTGTTATTGATTTTTTTTAAGTGTGTACATCTTTTTGGGGTCACTTTTAAGATAACTGGTAGCTCAGTTTTATCTAACACACTAGGCTGCTTTCTGACTTCTTGTGTGTGTGTTCTTGATTATCTGTCATTGCGGCTACCAAGATATAAAACATAACACATATGTGTTTCTCCACTAGGTTCTCTCGCACAATCTCTATACGGCGCTGAATATTCCTCATGATCCTGTGGCGTTAGAGGAGCACTTTAAGGACAATAACAATGGGCCAGTGTCCAACCAGGGCTACATGCCCTACCTCAACAAATACATCCTGGCAAAGGTCTGGTAACTCTCTGTCATCATTTAATATTATATTATCTGCAAGTACAGTTATACTTTTAAGATTTAAAGTACACTACAAGTGCATATTCAATATAATTAAGCATACTTCTTTTTCACAAGGGTTTACTCACTCTCATGTCGTTCCAAATCCATATGACTTTCTTTCTGCCATGAAACACAAACTGAGAAAGTTAGAAGAATGTTTTAGTCGCTCTTTTCCAAGCAATTACAATGAATTGAGCTTTTAAGCATCAAAAAGGATGCAAACGTTCCCTTAAAGTACAGTATATATTATTTTTTTTAGATTTCTGCTTTTGTTTTCCACACTAAGCCATAGACTGAAACAGTGTTAGGCAATGCTTTCTTGGCTGTTGATAGTGTTTTGTTCATTTACAGGCCACAGAGGGGACGTTCAGTAAGGAAACCTTTGATGAGCTGTGCTGGACGTTGACATCAAAGAAGAACTGCAAACCCAGCATTCAACAGGGCCTGTGTTCACAGAAAGACTGCTTCAAACTCTTCTGTCTGTTCAACCTGCTCTCTGAAGACCGTTACCCATTAGTCATCATTCAGCCGGAGGTGAGTGAGAGAGAAAGAGGGGCAGATGCAGAGATAAGACATAGTCGCAAAAAAAGCATAGCTGAAATGATACAATATAACCAGACTCTGGCTGAAATTAAAAAATGTTAATATGTAAATCTCCTAAAAATATGTATATAAAGGTAAACAATATCAGACTAAAGCATTCAGAGACTGGACACCATCTAATGCTGGTTAGACTTCCACACTATTGGTTAGAGTCCACACTAATAAGTTCAGTCTGTTCTTCATTTTGTGAACAAAGCCGTTTTATGATGCTTAAGTGAGAGTTGTCACTTAAAGCAAGACTGTAAATGTGAGAATCTAAAAGTTGGTTATTCAGACAAAGTTGAAGTGGTCTGAAGCTACAGTATGGTGTTGCTTTTTTGTTTTAAGGAAGGAAGTGACACGAGGAATGGAACTTCATATAGTGAAAGTGGGTTGATTTCCTGATGATAACACTTGTCAAAAGAACATTTTTAATCAAGTAACCAAATCTAAGATGTTGTAACTTGCATTTCTTGGTTTTTTTGTCATCTGTATTCTTTCATCTCACCCCCATTTGGTTTTCTTCGACATATAACAAATTAAACTCTTTGAATTCACTTTGTATGGGTGAATCTCATGATAAAAAACATATTTGTCATATAAATATGTCATATTTTAACAAATAAAATGTTTTTCCTTAAAGAAAATTAAACCTATCTTTAGTAATAAGATACAATTTAAATACATTATATTTTAATTCATTTTATTTTAAATGTAAAATATATTTTATTTTGCTAAAATAACAAAATAAAATACAGTTTATTAAATTAAATTGTGTTTTATTTATTACTCCCACACTATATCCCAATTGTATTTTATTTTATTTTATTAGTGGGAGTAATGGTAATTTCATAATGATGATAATAATAATAATAATAGTTTTTTTGTGAGATTCGTCAATAAGTATCTTAAAATAGACTTTAGATTCAAACATTTTACCAATGCACTTGCTTTAATAGCTCATATGTTGCAGATGCTAATGTGCCAACCCAAAGTAATGAATGCTCTTTTGCCTCTGTTAATTTAGTTAGAGTACCTGCTGAAGAAAATCTCCAGTGCAATGAGCCTGGAGTGGGATGGGACGTTACTGGAGGAGCTTTTGTCCCAGAATGTTACTCTTGAGGACGGCATGTCAGTGTGGGAGTTCCTGGAGCATTTGAGTGCTGGCCAGCTTTTGCATGTTGAGAGTAAGGAGGCCTTCAGTCTCGCTGTGGACGATGTTTTCATGGAGATGTACCACAACATTATCAAGAAGGTGACTGATGCTTTGCGTGCAGCGCACTAGGTTGATGCTGTATTATGTGTTACCTCATGGGAATCCTAGTAAATGAATACAAATAATCTGCAACTCAACATATTACTAACACTTAACATCGGCCTAATGTTTGATTCTTGACAGAATAGTCCGTCCTGCATTGTGTAAGAGATGGCATGTCATTGCCATAATCATTTACAATGTTTTTAGTCCCATTCTATCTGTTTCATATTTGCTTTATCCATCAGGGCTACCTGTTAAAGAAGGGGCACGTTCGCAGGAACTGGCAGGAACGCTGGTTTGTTTTGAAGCCCAGTAGTGTGACATACTATGTCAACGAGGACCTGAAGGAAAAGAAAGGAGAGATCCTGCTGGAGGAGAGCAGTGTGGTGGAGGTTCATCAGCAATAACTGTATTCCACTGTAAAATAAAAATCATCAATGCATTAGGCCTCATAACGTTCTCATTTCTCGTCATTACACTCAGAATCTCCCCGATAAAGAAGGGCGACGCTGTCTGTTCTGTGTGAAGACTCCCGTCAGGACCTACGAGATGAGTGCTTCAAACGTGAAGCAGAGAGTAGACTGGGTACAAGGTAAGGGCCGTACATACAAATAACACTGCTACTTTCTTGTCAAAGTGTGCTAGTTTCTTGAACGATGATGACTCGTTTTATAGCCATGCAGACAGCATTGAGATTGAGGGCCGAGGGGAAGAGCTCTCTCCATCAGGAGCTAAAATTGAGCAGACGCAAGCAGAGAGAAACCCTTCAAAGAAGCCAGAGCAACCAGAGCAGCCACAGTGAACCCATTGCAGTTGAGGCGCCGCAGCACTCTGCTCCAGAGAAGCAGGGGGAGACGGAGAGCTTGGAGCAACACATCGAAAGCATCATTCAAGTAACTGACGGGGAGCAGGGCAAAAGGGAAATGTTCGAAATAGCATGCTACCATATTAATCTTACTGTATCTACAGCATACAGTTTGTGTACTGTGCACATTATGCAAATTTTGATCTGCTTACATTTCCTAAAATGTGCAGTATATAATATAGCAATGGTTTTCAACCAGGGGGCCTCAGCAAACTTCTAAGCGGGCTGAAAGTATTTTAATTAAAACATTACATTAAAAAAGTAATCAGTAAAAAAGTTTGAAAACAAGCAGCCTTGTCAAAATTACAGCATTCTGTTTCATTAAAATGTGTTGCCACACTTCATCCGCTTCTTATAACACATTTTTTTACAGATTCATGCACTTGCATTACTATGACAAATTCATTGACTGAAAACAGCACTTTGAATAAAGCAGTTGCATGACATTGTGATGTATTTAAGGGGATATCGGATTAAATTTTCGCTTTTTTTTTTTTGCATTTAGTTTCTAGGGTGTCTGCCAGCTCCGGAAACCTGAAAAGAAAACACGCTGCCAATTTGTTATGGGCTGTTTGAGTCAGAAACTGTCTTCCAGTGAGCTGTTTCGGTTTGCAACTGGTTTCTATGTAGATAGCTAGAAATTTGAATAAGACCACCTCTGAGCCATATAGGGATATATTCATGTGTCTTTTGACGTCACGCCTCATGGAAGAGAGGGGAGACATGCACCGAAACAGGTCGATGTGAGCAGAGCTGTTTTTGACAGGGTAAAAAGAGTGTTGTTTTACATGACCACTGAAGAATTTTAACTAGGATGACCATACGTCCTCTTTTCCCTGGACATGTCCTCTTTTTGAACCTAAAAAATGTGTCTGGCTGGGATTTCTAAATCGCCCAAAATGTCCGGGATTCGGCTTTTGCTTTCTACAGTTGCCATTCATTGTGTGCGTTTTTGTATTAAAGCCCGGCACGGGACTGTTTTCTGAATCCCGCTACCAATTTCTGACCATCACCGCCTGCTCCCGCAAACATTCTAATTTTGAATGAATAATAATTTTCGCGCATCAATATGCGGAGCATTTAAATCACTTTGGATGCAGCTTGTGTTGGATGCAGGGTTGCCAAATGCGCATTTTTACCACGCAATTGGGCTGATTTTAAACTGTTGCAGCGGGTTGACTTTCTCCCGTGGGTTAAACTAAAGTCCCTTTTCTATAGTCTTTGGTTAAACTAAGCTTTGAAATATTGCATAAATTACATTTGACTGAAATGCTTGTATTAAAACATTTTGCATTAAACCTATGATAAAACTGTGGTAGATGTTAAAGGGGTCATATGATGTTGCTAAAAAGAACATTATTTGGTGTATTTGGTGTAATGCAATGCGTTTATGCGGTTTAAGGTTAAAAAAA
>NW_015660878.1:4755200-4764210 GCF_001515625.1 Sinocyclocheilus rhinocerous | reverse complement strand
GCCGGTACGAGACTCGAACCCGCAACCTTTGGGTTATGAGTCCGACTCTCTAACCATTACTCTCTAACCACGACTTCCCCCAAGTAATGACTTCTACTGTGTTTTTATGCTTTGCGTTGCGTATTGCGCCGCGTAAACAGGGGCGTGTTTAAACGAGGCGTTTTAGGAGGGCATGGACTAGTCTTAACTTTTATAAAGAATATCTCTTTGGATTTGAGACTTTAGTCTTTGCAACTTTACAGATCTTCTTTATGCACCAAGAGCTTGTAACACTCCAAAGAGAAAGGAAAAACTGAAATCGCATCATATGACCCCTTTAAGTTTTGTGAAGGATGACCACTGGTAGGAAGCCTTTTTGCTGTGTTACCATCAATCTGTAAAACGGTGTATGTATATTAGGTATGGAAATGACAAATTTTGAGTTTTGATATGGGATATGGTCATTGCGCTACTGTTTTTATATGTTTGTGGTTATGTAATGTGTTCTGTTTCACATATTATTTTTAAAAAGTAGTTGGTAGTATAGGCTATGTACTGTGCAGTATTCAGTAAAAAGTTTAATTCCGAACTTAGATTGTGATATTTTGTCTTAAAAATTCTGAGCATGTGTTTTTGTTTGTCCCCCAGAAACAGAGGGAGGTGGAAGCAAAGCGTAAAGAGGAAGAGAAGCAGGAGCGAGAGAAACAGCAGGCAATACAGAGAGATCTGGAGAGACAGCTTGAAGAAGCTAAAGAGGTGAGACAGAGAGAAAAGTTTTTCTGTTTCCTTAAAATGTGTTTTCACACTACACCCGCTTAAACACATTTTAACACATTCATGCACTTGCATTACTGTGACAAATCCATTTACTTAAAACAGCATTTTAGTACTTTGAATAAAACAGTTATATGACACTAGCCGAGTTTCCATTACCATTCAAATTGTGCAAATTGAAACTGCGATTTGAAAATAAAGCTAATGGAAACACGTCAGTTTTGCAAAAACTCCCATATATGGCAAAAAGGTTTTTATGCTTGCATGAGGTGGTTTTTCAGGCAATTCGAAAACGGAATATATCACAAAACTGCAATGGAAACAGGTTTTATTTTCGCATTTAAAGGTAACCTGGCATATGTAAAAGTCACATGATCATTCTTTAATGTACTATAACCTCCAAGAAACATCTCGTATGTGGCCACTCTCAAGTATAAAGGGCTTTCCTTGCCATTAATGCTTGGATAACCCCGTATTTACACTGCACACGTGACACATCTGTGGTGCATTATGGCTCCGACATGGTCACTCTAGTCTATACATGCTATTATTATTATTTTTACTGACCCCAAATATTTGAACGATATAAATATTAGTCCTTAAGACGGGACATTGTAGTGTTAGAGCATTAGAAACAATATTGATTAAGTTGCTAATTATATAGGCCAAAGAGAAGATGACCGCTACATTTACTGCGATGGAGAAGGAGGTGCAGCAGCAGAAGAAAAGGATCCATGAATTAGAGCTCACACAAGTTAAACTGGAGGAGGCTCTCAATGCTCAGATTCACGATCGTTTAGAAGAAGACAGAATCCGACAGGAACTGGAGAGGTACAGCAAATTTCATATTATTTCATTTTATTCATACCTTTGCCAACACACAAGGACATTATACTTTATAGGCAACTTGCAGAGGAGCAGAAGAAACTGGCAGAGCTTCTCCTCCATCAAAGTCAACTTGAAACTCTTGCTGTGAGGAGTCAGGAGGACTCTTCCACCACAACACCTCACATCAGTCAGCAAACAGAAGAGAGCAGTCAACACAGCACAGAGGTGAGAGACAAATGTGTGGAGAAATAAAGAGAGTAAAGGATGTTTTATAGGGTTGGTTAAATCTGGTTTTTTTTCCATTTGATATTATATTAGCAAAACATTCATAATTTACAGTATTTTTACATGATCCTTTTCATTGCCTCTCTGATTCTTACAATCAAAGAAGTAAATCAAAGGTAATGAATGTCAGAGAGCTGCCTGAACTCAACAACCCTCTCTATCAGGTTAAAAAAGATGATTATCGTCAACACTGTCATAACAGACAGTTTCATTCACTCCTTCAAGTGGACTATATTAGTAGAGTAATGTAGGGAATAGTCAATGAGGTGTAATTTGGGATACAGCCTCTGTCTAAATGATGTTGAGTTAGCATTGGTAACTGTCAATGCTAATGAAAATAATCAAGAGGCTGTCTGTTCGTTTTCAACCGACTGGCTGATTTTTGTCTGATTTTAATGGTTCTGTTTGGACACAATGTCTCCAATCAAACAAAATGTGTCCATCAAGCCCTGTGTGATGACCTGTAGTACTGATTTAAAAGAACATTCTGGGTTTAGTACAAGTTAAGCTGAATGATTAGTTCAAGCAAAAATACAACCTTTTGTCGTCATATACTGGAAGAATTAATAAAAAATAACTTTTGCCCTTGGCTGTGACCCACCTTACATTTCAACATTTTTGAAGTTTTTGAAAGTCTCTTATCCTCACCAAAACTGCATTTATGTGATCAAAAATAGAGTACAGTCATATTTTTAATAATTAATATTGCTGATAATAGAGTACAATTCTATTTTAATATATTTTAAAATATAGTTTATTCCTGTGATGACAAAGCTGAATTTTCAGCAGAAGCAGCAGTTCACATGATCCTTCAGAAATCATTCTAATATGTTGATTTGGTGCTCAAGGAACATTTATTATTATAACTGTTGAAAACAGTTGTGCTGCTAATATTTTTGTGGAAACTGTGATCATTAAAATAAAAACAGCATTTATTTATTGTAAAAATTAGGTATTTGCCATCACTAATGATTAATTTAGTGCATCCTTGCTGAATGTTTTTTTTTTGACTCACTGACCCAAATTTTTGAACAGTGTCATAACACACTGTATCACATCACACACGTTTGAAAATGGAGAAGTGTGAATGAGATTTGGACCAAAGGTTTACTTTTGGGTGAGTTATTCCTTTTGAAGGACAGTTTTGCTACTGTATCTTTAAGATTTCTTCGTGTAAATGCCTTTTTTATAATTGACTGAAGTCCATGAGCCTGCGTAGTTCACACAGTCGTGAACATTTAACACAAGCATTGCTTAGCTGGACCGCCCCTGTTCTAATTACAGCTTGTTTAGTAGTTCATTAACAAACACCTTTTATTGTAAAAGGAGGTACCTGTCCATGAATCGACTTCCACTGCGACACCACCCAACATCCAGCAACCAGAGGAGAGCGGTCAGCACAACACAGAGGTGAGAGTCTAGAAAAGTATGGGACTAACGGAAAAGGGCCATTTGTGCTACATACTGTAAATGATGCCTCAAATCATGCCCTATTACTTTAAGTTCTGACCCCATGCCATATTCTATGTATTTCTATACAGAGAGAATTGCTGAATCAGTCTACTACCACTCAGATGCTGAAACACTGGAAGATTCAGCTTAACCGCCTCATGAAGCCTATCACACCAGGAGGTAAGATGCAATGTCGGTCCCAGAATTTTTATGACACAAGTAGTTTTCAACTGTCACGTGAATATGAAATAAACAAGATATGTTCCGTTTGATCATATATAAGCAATCATAAACAGCTTTTTTGTATTTATCTGCTCATTTACAGACAAAGTTGAGCATCTGCCAGTAAAGCCCACCTGCCCCAGACAGGGCCAGGCCCTCACCAGCACAGAGTTCATTGCTAAGGTTCAAACAGGCATCAGCCCAGAAAAAGGAAATGGTTACAACCCATCACCAACACAAGAAGAGGAAGAACAGGGTTCCTAAATCTGTGTCCAAAATCTGTATATCTATGATAGATTAGATTATACATGTTTTGTACAGCTGGTTTGCCCTGTGTGTTAGGCTGCAGGTCGAAGTCTTATTTTATTATTTATGTACATAGTAATCAGCTTTTTATTATGTAATATGCACAAAATGAATAGTAAAAATAGATTCAGGAGGCGTTGCACTATTTGATGGCAGTAGTCAAACAGATGTTTTAACTCTTTAAATAAGTGGTTGTCCATTTCAAGTTTCCCTATTGGCAAAGAAAATATTTAAAGATATTGCAGGTGCTTCTGCTGTAATGAAGACTTTTGTGTATACAGAAACTAGGAGTTGCAATATATTAATATTAATAATATTAATCATTAAAATTCCAGAAGCCTTATTCATTATCTGAACGTTTTCCAGCATTTACATTACAAATGAATTAACATGACTTTTCTAGTCATTTGTGTGTGTGTGTGTGTGTGTGTGTGTGTGTGTGTTTTACCTACTAATAGCAATTTCTCACCCAATAAAATATTTTAGAACATGGCATAAACAGGAAATATGATCAAAGTCAACTTCAAGGTGTTGAGGCAACAAATTAAACTAAAAAATATGTCATCTTACATTTTGATCATTAGTTGTTTTAGCTTATTTTAATGATTTTTTTGTGTGTGTCTTGTTTCAAATCATTTTAGTTCATCTTAGAAGTTTGCTCCGGCCTCCAGGTCAAGAACCCACCTCTTCAGATAATGCACTGGGAATCACAGTTAATTTTGTGTTTTTGTTATGATGTGTAATTCTTTGTTTGGTCAGTAGAGGGGGTGCTTGGTCTGGGCTGCAGTTTCACCCCCAAACCAACCGCACATATATCTACTTTTTTCAGCAGCACTTTCCCGCCTCAGCCCTATAGATCAGGAGGCAGGATCCTAAAAGTCATTCTGGGAATCCAATCAACATACTTTTTTATTTTGATAATCATGTTTTTAAATTGACGGACCAAGTCGAAACAATTAGTACACCCCCATTTTGTGCTAAAAAGTGAAAGGAATCATGAAATCTATTTATAGATCCATGGAGGCCAGCAAGAAAGTACAGTTGAGTTTGTGGCTTTGAGGCTTCTGTTGAGAATGAATAATGGTTTTCTCTGTTAGTTTTGGGTGGTCATCAACAGACTGACTGTAAATGATCTTTGTAAAATAAAAATAAAAAACGTTGTGGCCGTGATTTTTCCAGATACAGATATTTTCCCCCATTGGTTTGGAGGGTTTCTACCTGTGGGTCTAGAGATTTGAGGTTGTGACGAGAGGAATTGTCAGGTCCAGAGATGAGGAAAGATAAAATGCGATACTTAAACCATTGTTTCACTACTTCTGTAATAGTAAATTGTATCCGTATGCTCTTTTAATAATTTAATCTAGATATTATTTGCATTTCAATATCCTGGGCTCTAGTAAGTTCACCGAAAAGTAAATAGCCTTTAGCTGCAATTTAACAGAAGTTGCTACAGATATTTTTTTCCCCCACTGTTGTGATGTATATCAGAGTGAGATGGATTATCGAACAAGAAAAAATATAAGGGGTGGGACTTGGTTTTGTCCATTGGTTGGGATATGAAGGGGGATCTAAATGTGAGCTTATAGTCAGTTGTAAGAAAGGGGTGAGGTTACCGTTTAAGTGGACTACGTGATTGGAGAAATCCAGCATACATCACCAAAGAGAAGTCTGTCGTTTCACACATATACATAAATGTAGATGCCTTATTAGTGGCTGTTTGGCCGCTATACATAAGCCATCTGCCATATTGGAACTGTCAAAGGCCGGTAAATGAACACTTGAGAGCAATTTGACTGTGTCTGTAACCATAGTTATACACATGTATGAATATCTGCATCTGCAATAGACTTCAGAGGATGATTTTGATAAACTAACACAACACGGCAATACAAAGGCAGCTAACACAGTATCAAAAGTTACCATAGTTCCAAAACCTGTAATATAAGTTAATAAAAAACAAACCATCACATTTTTTACCTGTGAACGGTTATCCTATATCTTTGAGAATTAAAATCTTGGTGTTTTTTTTTTACAACCCAAGGCTGTGCTATGTTGTGGCATCTTGGAAAACATTGATTATTACCATGACTGACGACACGTTGACCGTTCCAATATGGTGGACGCCTCTACATGTGTGGAGTGGCTAAATGTGGCATCTATGGCTCCAGACACATAGACATGTCCACCATCTTGTAATGGCCAACGTGACATGACTCGGAAGTATTGTACAGGTCAGAGTATAAAGAAACAAACACAGACGAATCACTCACAATAAGATTAATAACATGCATTTAGAATATAGAAACGCTGAAATTCCATTCACAAGCATCACTCATTATCATACTGTACATTGGGTGGATATTTTGGTTATTTTGTAATGCTTTTGTAGTGCTTATTTTGTTATTCTGACAGCAGATTTTGGTGCTTGTTATTTTGTAAT
Organism: Sinocyclocheilus rhinocerous; assembly: GCF_001515625.1. Classification (NCBI taxonomy): domain Eukaryota; kingdom Metazoa; phylum Chordata; class Actinopteri; order Cypriniformes; family Cyprinidae; genus Sinocyclocheilus; species Sinocyclocheilus rhinocerous. The sequence continues at coordinate 4,757,924 of NW_015660878.1, read as the reverse complement.
GGGGAAAAAGTGGTTTCAAATGAAGTTCTCTTGAGGTTTATTTTGCAGTTAGAAGCAGATTTCCTGTGATTATTGCATTCACATTAAACCGAACTGGGCTTCAATCGCATTAAAATGCTGCGTACTGTTAAGTTGCGCTTTCGTAACCTGTCCTGTTTCACACAATAATGTCGGCAATATTTTCTACCCAACACTCTCAATATTTAACCTATTGTAGAATGAGCCTCCTTCTGGAGTGAAACCATGGCAGGATATATTATAATGTGTCTCCTGCAAGTTTGTCATTGTGAAAGCAATATGTCTCTGCACCCAGCTGCTTCCCATGAGGAAGTGTTTTATGAGAACCATATTAGAGCAACACACATCGCAACTTCTATAGTATTTCTGCAAGCGCTTAGCCGTGCAAAGTGATCATTGATTTAGCACATATTTATCTGCTCAATCTGCTCAAGGACACCAGATACATTTGGAGTGGTGGAGCGGAACATTTTCGGCTGGCCCTGTAAGCCATTAAGCACAGTAGATGCTTTCAGTTGGCTTCTGTCTCTCATGATCGACGACTCTGTTTTAGGGTCTGGTAGCGGCACTACCCCATTTATGTATTAACAGCGGGTCCACCCTTAACCCGAGGATATATGTCTGATACAAAACCACCTGTAATTATATTCTTCATGCAAGACCAACTTCCTTCAGTGCATTTCCCAGGCCAGAAAAAACACGAGATGAACCGCAGAATGGAAAGCAAATGATCCAAAATACTCTGGCACTTCTGAGGATTCAAAGGGGAACTCGGGCCTTTTGTTGTTTCAGCTGGAGCACTTGTCCCCACATCTTGTTTATGAAAAAACTGGAACGATTGAAGTCCTTTGAACGTTTGATTCAGATGAATGGGTGTCAGATGGCCTGGCTTATTATGGTCTGGATGATTTCATCCTTGAATGGGGACAGCAAGAAAGTTACATCATGCAATAATGTTTAGGCATTATCACAAACATTCAGTCTGTCCTCTCAAGATCAGATTTAATCAATGTAACCTTCGCAGAGTGCTTCCCAGTGTAACGTGCGATGGCATAAAATCAAAACTCAAAAAAAATGAATGTGACTTTGGATTCGTTCTATAATGCCATGGTTACTATTTGTTCTGTTCCTTAGCAGAGTGATTATAATGTATTCATTGGAAGGTGATTTTCGCCTGTTCCACCTTATGGGTCTTGACCCCCTTGACTGACTGTGTGTAATAACTGAAATTAATATTCAGCGAATTGTAGCAAAATTCTTGTTTTATTAATAGATTGTAATTACCACGGTAATTACAGGTTTATATTAAGAAAATATCTCAGATCTAAGAGCGTCACTTACACACAGAAGCTCATTTGTTTCTTTCAAATATATTTGATAGTTTTTAAATAATATAAACAAAAAATAACCATTACTAGTATCAAATAAAATAAATTTTTAAAGAATTGGGTTAGAACGCTCTGGTAAATAGGTGGTTTGCAATCACGTGATTCTGATGACGCGCGAAATGCAGCTGGAGGGCAGGAAGTGATTTTTCTCCATAGAAATCACTAACAAAACTCAAAATGCCTGTGTTTTGAGTTGTTTATGGATGCTCAAATCGACCAAAACGAGAAACCACAAGGAGCTTTTATCGTGTAAGAAAATGTGTTGTTCATAAGGGGGGAAAAGTCAAGAAATTGACTGAAAAATGCAGGAAAAAGTGGCTTGTAAACCTGCGTCTGCGGTCGGGAGGAGCAGGCAAGTATTTCAATTTAGTTTAAAAATCGCTCCTCTTCATAACATATGGATCACGTCCAACATATGTTGTGATTATAAATATCTTTCTCTTGTACTAGCATGGTGGTTGAAGAGAGATCCCCTCATATGATTGTAAAGTGCGTTGGGTGTAAAGCAATACAATGAAAGCGCTATATTAAAAAAATGCCTCATGCCAAAACAAAAGTACAGTACGGACTTTCCTCCATCTCATCCTTTCTGCTTTTTTTGTCACTCCTTAAACTTTGCTGCATGTAAGTTAGGTTATGTGGCTGTTGGTCCTGTTAGCAGCACGTAAAACAAAACTTTTGAATTGAAAAAATTCTGAATTGATTATAGCCTAGAAAGCGAGCAAATAGCGCTTATCAATAGCGCTTCCATATAATCACTAAAAAGCTGTTACTCACTTCAATTTATCGCAATCTCACGATGTTCCTTTATAATCAGTGAAGCTTTCTGAACTGCAAATAATATCTTATTTACATGTCTACGTGTGGCATTTAGCACTGAGTGAATCCTGCCCTCCAGCTGCATTTCGCACGTCATCAGTGACGTCATGTGCAAACAACCTATTCAAGTTCAGGGGCTTTTATTTTGAAATCCAGTCTAGACGGCAGGCGGAAGTAAAGGTCTGTGTTTATGTGCGCGCGTGTGTTGATGGCAGCCTCCAGTGACAGCATGCAGAACATAAACAGCCCGCTCTGTCAAATAGCCAGTGGTGTAGTGGAGGGTATACGCAGGTATACGGCGTATACCCACTTCTTTATCAGTGGGCTTTGCGTATACCCACTTCTAAATCCCCTCTGATGCGCATCATTCATTAGTGTCCTGCACAGTGGCGTAACTACAGACAGTGCAGGCAGTGCAGCCGCACTGGGGCCCGTGCCGCGGGGGGGCCCCGCAGCGCACGCGGGCCCTGCCCACATTGCAAGCGACTATATTAATATA
>NW_015660878.1:4718650-4755000 GCF_001515625.1 Sinocyclocheilus rhinocerous | reverse complement strand
CACCTGCAGGCGCCACTGTGTGTATGTGCTTGTGGGTATTACATTTGTGTGTGGTTGTTGCCGCTAAAGTTGGCCATGATTCGGGACATGGTGTTTTAGACCTCTTTCTTATCTAGTCTCTTGCTTTTCGGAGAGGAATGCGGTTACCGCGATTACTGGGTTACTGTGTTAAAAAAAATTTCATAATGATTCTTACTCCGTGAAGTCAAGCAGCAGAAGTTAAGTGACAATATGCAAATACTACTGGCCCATTTTGGGGTGAACTAAATATACAAGACTAGTTTTACGCATCACTGTTTATAACACATGTCATGGGGCATAAATTAAGAGTATACCCACTTCTCCAGGCACCACTACACCACTGCAAATAGCCACAGAAAAACGTACAAACACGCATCTCACAACTTTGCAAACTGTGACGAAAGCATTACGGGATGAACAGTTCAGGTACTACACATTTCCCACTTTACAAAATGAACAGAAATGTGTGTGTTTAAATGTACAGTATGTGTCAGCAGAGTATGGGTTACATATTTAGACACAGGTTAAAGAGCTGTTTATTGCAAATCTTTAGCGTTTCTGAATGCTGTGTACTTTCACATGAACCAATTTTTCTGACACATGCATTAATGCATAAAGAAAATGTCAGGATGCATAAACTGCCATACATATTCATCAAATTGAAAATAGACTGACAGTTTGTTTCTGTTTTGTTTCAGAGCCAGTGTTGACAGGGAGGCTCTTGGAAACCTCTTTGCAGTGTTGTCAAGACTTTCTGTGGATGTTGAGCATTTGATTGAGAACATGGATTCACAAGAAGAAGAAGCATCTGTATGCCTTAAACTCACCGCAGAGTGTTTCAGAGCGCACAGAAATGCCTGTGTGCAGTGCTCTCAAAACCAGTGCTGTCTGAGGTAGTGTACAGTGTCCAGAAAGTCTGAGATTACTAATAATGCCTCAAGTTTGCATTTTAAATTCAAAGTATATTCTTGGCATTATATGTGAGTAAAATGTTGAAAATGTAGCAAATGTAATGCCTTAATGTTATATAATATTATTGTATCTATAATTATATAAATAAAAATTTAATGTATTAGTATATTATGTTCCCCATTTAATGACAGCAGCACACAAGCTGCATGAACTGAAGTTCATGTAAAACTTGTGTTGCGATTAGTAGCCTAGAAATAATGCAGAATCATAGCAAATTTTAGGTATAACTTTATTATACAGTCCTATTCTGCATGTACATATTATGTACATACTATACTTATAGTAATTGCAATAACTGGTTAATTTCAAGGTGCTACCCCTGAACTTACCCCTAAACTGAACCTTAACTCATGTAGTTACCATATATTTCCCAGTACTTTTGTAAGTAAGTGTAACGTAAATACATGTAAGTGCATGTACTGTAAAATAAAGTGCAAAGACATTTCTTTCTTTTTTTACGTCATAACTGTGATTTTTTCCCCCTAGTTTTTCTCATATTTTTTTTAAGTGGTCTCAGACTTACGGACACTGTTTATAACATCATAATCATTATTAGTATATGAATATGACTGTGGCCTGTGAGCTTTATAAACCAGAAAAACAAAAGCATTTATATCTTCACAGAGATCTAGGCTCTATCAAGCTATCTTTTGAGATTTTGGCCAGACTCCTGAAGATTTCATCAGGAGGTGCAAATGACATTTATGACGGTGAGTTTCAAGTGTTTCAGCTGTATGGAGGGTAACGGGCAGATAAATCAATGTATGACTCTCTCCTTTGGCAGCACTTCGATGTGGGATTCAGTTTCTTGGTAACATTGCTGTTGGAAACCAGCTTTGCAAAGATGACATCTGGGTGCTTGGTTTCCCGCACATCTTCTGGTGAGTGAATTTATGGTTAGGCATGAATGGTGCATTTCTTACGATGCCAGTCAGAAATGTCTTCATTTTGTAAAATGCCACTGATTTGTAAAGCCCTCTACTGGTGCGGTTTTGTAACCACTTCTATCTCTTTCAAGGGACCTTTTGGAGCTTGCAGATGAGAAAGCTGTTTCATACACATGTATGGTGATCCACACTTGTCTGGATGAACACAAGACAGAGCAGCTAGTTAAAGACACACAGCAGCTTAAATTGTCCCTGAAGATCATGGACTTGTGCAGGACGTTGCCTGATGTGGACTGGACGTAAGCTTTGTGTTTACATTGAAACAAACACAAAACAAGCACATCTGTTATTTAGGCCTATTTTATACCCCATTTTGGTCATATATTACTCTTCTTACAGGGTCTTTATTGTCACACAACACTTTCTCAAGTCGTCAGAGCTTGTTAGGAAGATGTACACCCAAATGACCAATGAGGAAAGGTAAAAACTCTCAATTATTTAAATCAGTTATTGCACAAAGGTGAGATGTACTATCACAATACTGAGTTTTAACATTTTTGATGATTTGATTCAGTGTTGATTTAAGGCTCTGTTACAAATTCTAATGTTTCATTTGTTAACATTAACTACGTTATTTAACATAAACTAACAATGCACAATATTTTTGTAGCATTTATTCATTTTAGGTAATGATAATCTCAATCTCAATGTGAAAATTTATGTCAGCTAACATTAACAAAGATTAATAAATGCTGTAAGAATATATTGGTCATGGTTGGTTAATGTTAAATATTGCATTACTTAATGGTAACAAATGAAACCTTATTGTAAAATGTTACCCAAATTCTCGTGAGCTGCCTAACTAGACAGCATTTTTAGGCATCATTGGCTGTTCCAAATAGTAGGCATTTTTAAATAAATTTTAAAATACCTAAAATTCTAAGGTAACATTCATAGATAAGCCATTGAGGAACTAAGTAACAGAAAATGGCCAAGATGGTGGATGGATTCTGTAAAATATTAAAATAGTCACATAACATAATAAAATAAGGCTATTTGCACTAAGTGTATTTTCTTAGCGATAGATAGCCTACTATTTACACTAAGTGCAAATAGCAATGAATTCTATTTACACTAAGTGAAAATAGCAGTATTTTTTAACGATATGCTATTTACACTAAGTGCAAATAGCTATAGATTATGTTTACACTATGTTAAAACAGCAAGATTTTCTGCTATTTATACTACTTATTGCAAATAGTAGCAATTATCTGCACCTCAGTATTGTAGTGCATTATAAAACAGTACGCAATAATGTATTGAGTGTAAATTATAATTTTATTTCAAATTATTAAATGGATGCCACCTTATTGGGACAATAAAGCCCTCCCTACACCTACCCTAACCCTACCCGATACTTTATTTTTGAGTTTTTTTATTATTTCCTTCATTTTTATTGAAAATAAATGCCTTTCCGATGCGATAAGAGATTTGAAAAGGGAGAAAAAAAAGTTCGGCAAAAGGTGGGTTCGAACTCGGGTCAATCGCGTCAAAAAGCACGCGCCTTACCATCTACGCCACTGAAACAGATGTGTCTTTTTTCAGTGTTGACTATCCCAATCAGACGTTGGTGGGCGGAGTTATTGTAAATAGCCTCTGCCAACAAGGCAGGCTATTTGCACTTAGTGTAAATAGACACTCCGAGAAAATAAACACATTTTTCATTACACTTTTGTACTTATGACTTTCAGTGCATTATTACCTATCAAAAATATTCAAATTAAATCATTCTGTCTGGGCCAATGAGGTTCCACTTTGGTTAGGATGCTTCCTTAAAAGGTAATTCTCTGTGTAGACATTAAGACAGCTCACTAGGGGTTGGAACAGAGCCTGAGCATCACTCTTAAAGCACAGTAAAATGGGCCATAAGAATAAATGTGTCTTAATTATATTGCATGTTTTGATATAGATTATTTTGTGAATGTAATTGTATACCAACAGGCTCACACTGTTGGAGCTGATATTAGCACAGCTTGGTGTTGTTGAGGAGGAGAACTGTTTAATGCCCCTGAGCGCAGCTCAGTTCCTGGCTTCCTGCTTCACTGATCACTGCAGAGCTGTTCTCACTCTGAGCTCTGAATCATTAGATGACCAGGTCAGCTTTATCTGCAATGCTCATATTGCACCTCTTCATGTTAGTATGCAATAGCAATATACAGAATATTGGGATCATACTGTATAGTGGGCAATATTATGTATGTTTTTATCAGAGTCTGTTGATAGTGGATATTAAGAAACTACTGGTAATACTTTCTTGAGCACCAAATCAGCATATGTGACCCTGGAGCACAAAACCAGTCTTAAGTCGCTGGGGTATATTTGTAGCAATAGCCAAAAATACATTGTATGGGTCAAAATTATTGATTTTTCTTTTATGCCAAAAATCATTAGGATATTAAGTAAAGATCATGTTCCATGAAGATATTTTGTAAAATTCTTAACGTAAATATATTAAAACTTAATTTTTGAATAGTAATATGCATGGCTAAGAACTTAATTTGGACAACTTTAAAGGCGATTTTCTCTATATTTTGAGTTTTTTGCACCCTCAGATTCCAGATTTTTGCCAAATATTGTCCTATCCTAACAAACCATACATCAATGGAAAGCTTATTTATTCAGCTTTCAGATGATGTATAAATCTCAATTTCGAAAAATTGACCCTTATGACTGGTTTTGTGGTCCAGGGTCACATTTTAGAATGATTTCTGAAGTTAAGTATCATGTGACACTAAAGATTGGAGTAATGGATGCTGAAAATTCAGCTTTGCAAATACAGGAATAATTTGCATTTTATAATATATTCAAACAAATGCAGCCTTGATGAGCATTGAAAGAAGAGACTTCTTTCAAAATCATTTAAAAATGCTCACTGACCTTAAAGCTGCTGTACATTTTATAGAAGATGTTCTAAGCCAGGTATTTGTTGTACATTTGTAGGAGGCTCTGGTTGTCATCAGGCTTTTGGACATCCTTTGTGAAATGACCTCTGACTGCAAGGAGTTCATGGCACTGCAGGATCACTCTGACCTTTTGAGTGCAACAGTCGGTAAATGTGGAGAAATGTGGCGTAATGCTTTTGCTTTTGTTGGAGATAAAAATCCTAATGCATTCTTAATGAGAATACACAAAAACCATAGGAAATTATCAAGTCTTTGCCATGAATTGAAAATGCAAAATATTTGTTTTGGTACAACTGCATGATCGCTCTGTAAAAAGCCTCTTGTCTTGAAAACATGGGGCTGAGCTTGCTATCCCTCATACTGTCTGTATTGCAGATGATTAACTAAACTGAAAAATATAATCATACACCCCCTATATGCTTTTTCTCAACTTTTCTATTTCAAACACAAAGCAGCCATTTCAGTAGGGTGCTGTATGAAACCGAAACCTCTGATAGGTCACAGCTCACTGCAGACAGACACAATCTTCATTCTTCCCAGACTCTCTCTCCTGTCATCTCCAGCTGTGATGTCACACATTAAACATGACAGTTATGCCAGCATGCATTTCTCACTCTCTTTGTCTCCCTTTCTCTCTCTCTCATCTTGTATGTAACGTGTAAATTCTCCATCTTTGTCATCTCCAGATCTCTTGAAAAAGGTCCACTTACTGGGCAAAACCAGTAAAAATGTGTTCACCGCAGCACACGATTTCTCCTTGACAAGGCCAGGGGGCGCCGACACCCATCCTGCCTTCAGTTTCAAAGCTCATCTCATTCGACTCATTGGAAACCTATGTCATGGCCATGTTGTCAACCAGGACAAGGTACTGCACACAGTAGCTCCTAGAAGTTATTGTATGTGTGAGTGTGTGTGTGTGTGTGTGTGTGTGTAAATATGAGATTTTGCAGATATGAAAGGTGCAGTCACATTTTAGGGATGTGCAAAACAACATATTTTCAAAACAGACTCCATATACTATATATGGGTCAAAGACGATATGTCTTATTTTGTTGTCCGCATCAAATTACATTTCCAAATTGATTTTGTATACTTGTATAGGAAGGATATTAAACGCAAGTGTCTGCTTTAATGTTTCAAATAACTTTTGTGGAAATAAAGTGTTCCATTGTCATTCAGCATATCAGATAATACTTTTGCAAAAATCAAACAACATGCTTATTCTGACCTACATATAGGTGTGTGTGTGTGTGTGTGTGTAAGGATTAAACAATTCTTGATGACAAATGAATAAAACCTAGTGATTTGAAGGATAGTGGCAAAGATGGGCAAAGATTCAAAATTACAGTTAGTTTTAGTTTCTGCACTGTGTTCCTTAAATAGAGTTTTTTAAAGTCATCTAATCTTTCTTCTAAATATGCCTGACAAGATTTTTGGAAAATCATTGTAAATCATGGTAAAAATGTATGATATTCGAGACTGGTTGAAAAATATGTAGCTTCGCATGACTGCACCTTGCTTGAAATTCATCAATAAAAGAGAACTGATTGATGGGTAAGAAAAACTGAAATAGTCAGTGGGATTGCCAAGGGAAGGAAGTAGTTAGCAAAATTCTTGGAAATCATCTTTTAAACTTCCTCTCCTGCGATTTCTATGACTTGTTGGAATGTGAAGGAATGTGTTGGCAATGAATGACGAAACTAACACCATAGAGTTTGCAGCCAACTCCAGTAATGTACTGATCAACGGACGGCACAACCCAGTCGTGGTAAACACATTAACAATACTGTGGTTTAGAGGCTTTCTCTGTGTCTGTCAACCCAGGCCTGGGCTTTTTGTTTGTGGAAGCTTCCTCCTTGAAAACTAATCAGGGGATTAACGCTGGTAGATAAAGACCCGAGAACCATTCTGAATTTCATGCTTGTATCATCTCATTTCTTCCCCAGATCTTTTCCCACTTTGTTCCCTTTCTACTTTTTTTTTCTTTTTAATGAATTCTCTTGTAAGCAGCCTCCTGAGAAGGAGGGATTTTCAGGCTTTCAGGTCGGTCCCCTTCAATCAGCACAGAGGAGAACCTAGTACCAGCCTTCTTAAATAGGGTCAAGGCACACAACTGAGAGGTCAAAGGTCAAAAAACAATAGCAAGTCTCCCCCAGCCTGCACCCTCACTTTTTGACCAAAAACCTTGTTCCAAAACCTTGTGAGCGCACGGCTCCCGTTGCTGCTTTCTAATGGGCCGTTCACTCAGAATGCATTTTTGCATTCCACTGCACTGCTTTTCAAGACGGGTGTTCGATAGTTCGATAGTTGAGTTAAAACGTGGTCAACTTTTAAAATTCTGCGTCTCTAAACCACTTCTTAAAGTTTAGTGTTATGTTGCCACTGCTAATAGCTGACTCAAATAAGCATAACAATACGTTACACACAAATATATTATAAAAATATTAACTTGAAATGTATTTGTCAACATTTTGAACTACATTTGTCTCCCCTTGTCTGTTGTTTTGGATTTTTTTCAGTCTTTACTTTGCTACAAGAAAGTGTCTTAGGTGGCAGTACAGTTAAGTGTAGGATCAGTAGTGCTGATGCCTTAAAATGCTGCCTCAGCAGTAGTCCACTACATGTGAGGATAGCCAAACAAAACTAATTCTGTGACCGAAGCGTACGGTCACATAAGTTTCCCTTCGTTTTATTGCTAGCACTACTTTCTCAATCAAACGCCATGCTAGTCATTAGCAGCAGAAAATTGTCAGGGCTTGTGTCTCCTCTTTCTTATTCATTTTTTTTTAATGAACCAGGGTGGTTAAAGGGCAACCGCTGTAGCTCTTGGGTTACGATACATACTCAGGGTAATGTACGGTATAGTAAGAGACTGCATGTGACGAAAACCAGCGCAAACTCGTATGATTGCGCCAAACCAGAGCTCAACCGCATGGACTTTCCTCCATGGAAAGTAATTGTTTTCTGACCAGTCTGGCTCACGATGTCCCTGTTAAAGAGCATTTTCCTTGTTTTTTCCATTTGTCTCCTATAGGTAAGAGAACTGGACGGTATAGCTCTCATTCTGGACAACTGCAGCATTGACAGCAACAACCCCTGTATCCTTGGTCGTGATTCCATCACTCTGTGCTTTTGTGGTGTATTTAATGAGGGTTTTCTGGTTTTGTGAAAACCGCTACAAAAAATGCAAAGATATTGCTATCTAAAGTGTGAATAGCATTGTAATACCCCCTTAAATTCCATTACTAATGGAGTTTTTACCGCAACATTTGAAGTTTGAATGATTGGCGGCTTGTTCAGAGTTGAAAACGCGGTTGAGATGTTATTAGAGCAAAACCAGCATCTTGCCCAATGGTTTCATGTCCCTCCACCTAGCAACGTCCTCTGTAGAGAGGTGGAACTGTTGGGCTGACTCACGAACATTTCTCCTTGTGTCTCCTTGTGTGAAATATCTAGTCATAATAGTTTATGAAGCTAAAAGTAGGTATTGCATAAATGAGTAATTTTGTGGTGTTGACAGAAGTCAGTTTTATAGATGTGCAACACTTTATGGAAAACTTGATTGAAATCCTGGGTGGAAAATCACCACTTGAATAAAATGAAGTGACATTTTGTATTTTTATAGTGTTGACCTGCATCCTGCCAACTCTGTTCCATATGAAACGGTTCACTGATAACACGACAATCTGATGTATTGCAGCTGTGTTTCCAAAGGATCCTTGACTGATGCTGGCACTGTTGTTAAAAAAACGCTTTCATTCTCTAGCGACCACTGCCGGTGTGTATTAGAGAGAGCAGGGCACAGCGCCAGCTGCTCTTTCACTAGGGGATGAGCCGCTAAGCTGAGATTGTGTCCTCCCGGACGCTGTTTCCTGACCGTTTTAAGGACGTTGTCGTTGTTGATTACTGTTTAGCGTGGCTGCTGGACCTGGTGTTGCTAGCTTCACTTCTGGTATGGGCAAAATTTTGATAAAATATTATGTGATATACTGATCTACCAATATATTGTGCATCCATGCCCTAAGTATAAACTTTGACAGTGATCGAATTTGCATCCTGATTGATGATAAAATTGGCGAAGTTATGTTGAAGGTAGTTCCTTAACCACATATAGAGACCAGAATATCATGGAGACTTTTTGGTGGGCTTTTTTGGCATTAAACCAACAAGAACACCCTGACAACCACATAGCAAAACAATAACTTTCCTTAATAATTTTTCCAGTCATAAGCCAGTGGGCTGTGTTTGCCATCCGGAACATCCTGGAACACAACCTAGAGAATCAGAAGCTGATACAAGGTCTTCGGAGACAAGGTGTGGCAGACGACACGATACTCAGAGAAATGGGCTTCAGAGTGGAAGAAAGGGATGGCAGTCTACTGCTTAGGCCCCTAAAGAAGGACCCATAGTTGATTAAGTAGAGCCCAGGATGCCCATCCCCACACCCTTTTACCATGCTATATTACACTCTGGAGATGGCTTAAAATGCCCACAACACACTGGGGCCATTAAATATCCAATCAGTAGTTGGCAGCACAAGGGGGTGGTCTGGGCTTTGTGTTCTCCACTCAAGAGGAAATCAATCAGAGGAGCTTATCTGAGAGGACTCATGCTGATGTCTGTGATGCATTTAGTGGTCTTTGATTCCAACCCCCCCAAAGTGGGATTCAAATCCTATGAAACAAGGAGAACCGTTTCTTCCTGGCTTTTCAGCCACTAAAGAGACTCTGGTGACCAACAGGGAGTAGAGGTTAATCCCTAATTCAGTGCATTTTATAGAGACCAGGCCGCCTCTTGATCTGTACACGTAAAGTTCATCTCTGAATAGCTGTGAGACTCGGATCCTTCTTTTTGAAAGCTGACTTAAGATTTTGTGCTTTAAATCGGGTTTGTTTACAAAGCCGTGCAATTTCAACAATTCCCCTATTATTTGAAGAAACTTCCCGTGTAGCTTGGTAGTTGGCGATTGCTGTATGATAGAGCTGTCTATTTAGTGCATTTATTATAATAAATAACACAACGCAATTACCTGTGTGTACCTTCCGCAGTATCCAATTTTGTATTTATTTATTTTAAACGAATAGAGCAATTCCACACTCATGTTTTGTGTGAATCTGTAGCCAGATCCCATTACAGGCAACAAGCTTTGACAAACTACACTTACCGAGATCACGTACTACTGAAAAGTGTTCAAAACAGCTAGATCGTTTTGAAAATTAGAACATTTATTTTAAAAGTATGCATAACTATATAAAAGTTTGGGTTCAGTTTGAATGTTTTTGAAAGAAGCCCGTCACTAAGGCTACATTTATTTGATTAAAAACAGTAATATGTTGAAATATTATTGCAATTTAAAATAACTGCTTTCTATTTTAATATATCTTAAAATGTAATTTATCCCTGTGATGGCAAAGCTGAATTTTCAGCATCATTATACAGTCGTCAGTGTCACTTGATCCTTCAGAAATCATTCTAATATACTGATTTGGTGCTCAAGAAACATTTATTATTATTATGAACAGCTGAGCTGCTTAATATTTTTGTGGAAACTGTGATACATATTTTTTTTCAGGATTCTTTGATGAATAGAAAGTTCAAAAGAAATAACAGAATTGAAAAATTTGCCAATTTTGCCAAAATCAATATATTTTTTTGTATCAATGTAAAAGTCTTTACTGTCATATATACAAAATTCTCTTATAATTTAATATCGAGTAGAAAACCTACACCGTTAACTTGATACAAAGTAAATATTTTCATGATGATAAATCAAATAATTTAATTTTGTAAACAACATGTTTTCTTTACAATAGAATGTATACTCTGCATACTTTTAAAAAACAGTATCAATTGGTCTTTACACATATAACTAGCTGCTTTTCTATTTTAGGAAGAGTGTCCCTAGATTCTTGTTGATTGTGATTGTATACTGTCCAGCCTAATATACATAGGACATTAGAAAATCAACCTCTCTCATACAGACCAGAAATCAGTCAGGTCTTTCTCTCCCTCTGTCTATCCCACACCACGTTTTTGCTCTCGTGGTCATCTAGTTATGCCCTTAGTTTGTCCTACGTGAATCAGACCAGAAGTATTAGCTTGCAGAATCACATCTCGCCCCGTCCCATTCTGGAATGAGCTGAGTGGTTCACACATACACACACCCCCCGTAGCATTAATACCCCTCTGTGGAGGCCTCTGCTCTCCCCACCACACCCTGTTTTTTCTGCCTCATATTTTTTAATGACAAAATGTTTGTGCGAAACAATCAGGGTTGACTTTTCTCTCAATCCGGGGTATAGTGTTGGGAGCTTACGCGGTTCCGGTACCCAGCAGTTCAGACGGCTAACAAAACAGGTCCAGTTTACTTCTGCTTCGGTGGCTGCCTGCAATGCTTTTCACCCACAGGAAAAAGACCAGAGGGGCAGAGAGCATATGGCGGGTGAATGAATGAGCCAGGTCGGATGCCTATTCAAACCCAGGCGGGAACAGCTCTGTGTCACTCCGAGATCAGCGTTTCGCAGTATCTACACCCACAACTATGAGCCACTCGGTGCTTCTGGGAACTTTCCGAGTTGTTGATGTGCGTTTAACAATATGGCATCATTTTGCTTAGTAATAAGATGAATTCAAATGACCACAGTTTGATGTATTTTATCCAAATGTTCGATTCATTATTTATCTAGCGATTTTAGTGTAAATCTTTGCCAAAAAAGTATAAATACATCCAGGCAACAAAAAGATGAGATGGTTTCATATCAAACTTGAATTCAGGAAAAGTCATTTAAAATAAAAGCTTACATAATTAAACCGGGACAAAAATTGCAGACCTGTAATTAAACAATAAAAACATGATGAATAAAACCGTATTAATAATTACTCTGAATATATCTGACATAAAGTGCCATATTCTCTACATAAAAAAATATATTTTAACAAATTTATCAGCCATATAACTCGTATAAACAATTTAGATTTAAAAAAACTGCTACTCAAAATATTTCCGGTGACCTTTCAACCGTTTTTAGACCCATAGCTGGTATGGTCCATTGGCTCAGGCGGAATATAACAAGACCTTGTGCACGCCGGAGCAGTGATGTGGAATCCCATGTCTCTGGCATTCGTGGGAATGGTTTGGTCACTCAAACGGTGGTGGGTCACATTTCTATTAAGTATGTAAAAGCTCTCTCTCTCTTTCGTTCCCACATGTTTACACACTCACGTTTAGAGCATTGCAGCATACATGGCCAAGTCTTTATCGATGACTAAGGAAGCTTCTCTTCTCATTAAAACACAAACGGTTTTTGTTTACTTAAAGCCCACCAGTGCAGCAATTGGCAACGTATTCACCAAAATTATGGTTTCTTAAGTGTATAAATGAGTTGACCCTTTTTCTTAATCTGTAAACTGCAAAAGAAGCTCTTTTTACATACGCAATGTCCTATACTGTTTTGGGGTGAGTTTTGGAAGCAACAGATCAGTAGCAATGATATTAGAAGTTCATACTTCTGTGTACCATTAGGAGACATCTACAGTATGAACATATTCAGACTTTTTCTCCAAAGAGAAGGAAAAAGGTCATGTTTTTCAGTGTTCAAACAGATACAGTGTGACTGAAGCTTTCCAGCATTTCCAGAGTTGCAAAGTTGCAGTACGTTTTTCCTCTTGAACTCCCATAGGTGCTCAGCTGGTGGGACATTTTACAAGTTCTTCTTGCCTTCATTTGAAAAAGGTCACTTTTGTGGGCAGTTTAGACTGTCCAATAGGAGTATTGAGTCAATACGTGGTCCTCAGGACAGGTCCCAGCTGACTTTCTCAAGTCTGTGAGAATCTGAGATCTACAAAAGCCTTGCACTGCATATGTTGCGTCCATATGTTTGCATGAATTCACAAAAAGTCAGTCTGAGGTCAGTGCATTTTCCTCTGAAGTTCCGGCATCTTCATTATTCTTCATAGTCTTCTTCAGCGGGGCTATCTTGCATAAAGACTGCCTGATGTGCAAAACGAAGCCACTTCCATTTCTGTTTCAAACACTTCCTGTTTCTTTCCATTGGCTTCTCGCCTTTCTTTCTTGTCCTTTTAACTCTACCACTCGCTCATTTACAGGTAAACACCTCTGTCTTTTCACTGCAGGTGTTACACTTAACAAAGCAGCACCACTGGAACTTGCAGTTGCACTGCCACACGCGTGTGTACTGATGGGTGTTGTGGCCCCGGCTGCAGCACATCAGGTTGCAGCCGTCCGTGTGAGGGGACGTGTGGTTACACAGCCGCCCTCTCGTTCCTGCGCTCCCCGTCGCAGCATCCTCCTCACAATAGTTGGGCGAGCGCTCCAAGTAAACCAAGTCTGTGTCTGTGGGCTTTATGTACCCACGGGACTGCTTGAGACGCAGGAAAGACGGTTGGCGAAAACGCGTGGCTCTCACGGCCTCCACCTCGACTGCAGTGGCATAACGCTCCCTAAGGACGTAGCCGATCTCTCGGAATTTCGGCAGAGTCGTCCAACAGGTTTTTGTGGTACATGAGCCGGAGACACCATGGCATTTACATTCCAGCTTCATCCGTTCCTCTAGAACCTGCAACAGTAGAGAAAAACCCAGTGTTACCAAATGATTCTGCTTTGTTTTGGAAATGAAAGGTAATGTATATATTGTAGTGCTGGGCAACAATTAAACACGATTAATCGCATACAAAATAAAAGATGTGTATATAATATATGTGTACTGTGTATATTTATTATGTATATATACATACACGCTTAAAATATGTTATGTTTATATATTAAAAATATTTATATATAATATAAATTATATGAATATAAATACATACATGTGAATACATGTAAATATTTTCAAAATATATACTGTATGTGAGTGTCTTTATATATACATAATATAAATATACACAGTACACACATATATTACATAAACAAAAACTTTTATTTTGGATGCGATTAATCGCGATTAATCATTGCCCAGCACTCATATATTGACTTATAAAATGAAATAAATATATACATTGTTTTATTACTTTTATTTGTAATTTTGTGCAGTAATGTGTGTATTGTGTAATGTAAAATACAATTGTAAAATGTAATTATAATTATAAATGTAATGTAAAATATATATATATATATATATTGTAACAATCCTGAATATTATATTTCACATTTTTAAAAAATGTGGTTTATCTGGTTTTTATTTCCTAGTAAGCCTCGCATAGTATTGTACAATGGGTATGACTTCATCAGAGGCCTCTGAAGCTGTGGTGCGAGTGAATTCATGCAGCTGACGGGTAAGGGAAATTCTTGACATTTTATTTTGACTGTTTTCAGCTATTTGAACCAAAACCCATTATTCAATACGTCCTGAGCAATGTTTCAATGTGCGATGCCAGATATCTGTCAAAACTGAGAGGAAAAAAATGCGTTTTAGCCAAATCATACCCTGTAATTTTCTCTACCTTCCTAAGGGCCACATCAAAGAACGAGAGAGAAATGTCCTTAATTCTCAAGTCCCCATTTATGTATTTGGTTACATTAGAGTTAAAAGCAGAACTATTTGGCTGTTTGATGTGTTACTGATATGTTCAACAGACAGCGGTACGTGATAGTTGACATTTACCGTTTAGTTAAATGTTAATATTCCCCTTCAATGAGAAGGATTTGAGATTCTGTAGTAATGTTCCTATGTTTTTGCCCCTTACGTCTTTAATCCCTCTGTTTAAAAGCAGTGTATCACAATTCATGGTTTCTATGAACTAAATCACATGAAAACATGGTAATTCTTTAATTAAATTTTGTATATAGATGTGTATATGTATACTACTCTATACAACTTTTCTTCCATACCTTTCTTCCTGCTTCGTTATTGTGCAGGTTCATTAGTCTCCTTGCGTTTTTTTTTATCTCTCGGGCGTCCACAAAGCGCCTGGAGAACTCCACTCCGTATTTGACGTCTGCCGAGCAGCCGCCCCATTTCCAGCCCTCCTCCTGGTCGTGATAGCCCTGTTTTTCTCTGTCACAGCCACAGTGGCTCAGGTTGCCCTGACTGCAGGCTGCTGTCACAGCGTGGGCAACACCTGCTGCCGTGACGGCGTAGGTAAATGCAGCCTCCTTGCTACCTAGGAAGAAGAGAGTAGAACCTCTGAGATGATTTGACACCATTGACATCCCAAAGTTCATGCCATCTTTGTTAGATTTCCCACTCCACAGTGTAGCAACTCCATTTACTAGCGGGGTCTAACTTCTAATGCCAAGCAGCAAAAACACACCTGACTGTAATTTTTAGCCCTAAGAAATGATAAACTGGTTCATGTTTGTTTGATTAGTGATGGAACTAAACTCTGTAGGGAGGTAAATCTCCAGGACTGAGCACTCTTGATCTCAAGATTGATGTAAGGAGACTAAACTGACCCCTGCTGGTCGGCCTTTATGAAAAGAGGTTTGTAAGAATGGACTGACCGCTACAAAGATGTCTATACTGTTATCTCTGTACTAATGCATTAATTAACAACCGAATGTAAGAGTTTCACTTTTAATTAAGAACAAACTGTTGCATTGGTTTTTCCAATATGGTGAATGGATTTCTGAATGGTTTAGGTTTGTAGCTGATGGCTTCACATTGATCTTTTTGTGTAAAACCTTACTTAAAACAAATATTTTTTAAAAGGTAATTTTTTCCAGTTATTTTCATTATTATTCCATTGTTCTACTTGCTCTCTCTCTATTTATTTTTTATTGTTGTGAAGAGTTGGAACTCTGGTAATCACTTCACAATTATAGGTCTTTTTCCCAGATTTTAGATGAAGAATAATCATTAAGGTCTGCCAATAATACCGCAATATTTTAGTATACACTGTTTTGCATTTACAGTATAAGCAGGAAATAAATATGAAATTGCTGTTGTTCTCTTTTTTAAGGATAATATCCCTCATCAAGATATGCTGGCAGTGAATCTTGTAAAGGCAACAGTGGTTACCCTCTCCATCCTGCAAAATGGAAAAGACCATTAGCGTTGTGGTTTTTCGCATAGCTAAAGGCGAAGTCCTATAACTGATCATCAGGTTTGACTGAGCACAGGATCTTTCCCTTTAGCCAAGAGATCTGAATGCTACAAAGTCTTTGTATAATTTGTCAAGTAATGCGTGCCTGGATCTACTGGTGAATTTTAACTACTGTTATTCTAACGGATTTTGTGGGAAAACCCATTGGCCTTTCAGTAAAGTTCACAATGGCTATTAAAGAACTTCCAGTTAATCCTAAAATGCCCATTCAAAAATTCAATTTTGAGAATTATGAAATTAGATAAAAAGCAAAGCATTTTAGAAGATTTTCTCTATTGTAGGTTTAGTGTGTCATGCATCTTATGTTTGTTTGTTAAATATTTTAGTTAATTTGATTACGCTTTTAGCTGGCAATAAAAGTATAGCACACTCAATGTTTAAATCAAGTTTAGAGTCAAAATTGGTGCAGAAATTGAGTAAATAGTCTGTAGATTCCATCCGTTCCTAGATATTGCATATAAAACTCAACTTTTCTGCTACAGTTATACAATACAATGACTTTCTGTCTCTCACACAAGCAATTTGCACAACAGAACATAAAAAGCTTCATACACATTAGGACCCACATATAGAGCTCGCCTCAGCCGGGAAACATACATTTCCTCGAACAAAAGAAATAAGATTATGTTGTGTAGAGCCAACCAACCCCCAAAAGAGTGATTGTTGCCAGGACCATTGGATTAAACACAGCCTCGCACCGCACCCTGACCGTAACAAAACATTTCTGACTGAAAGGCAATTTATAAGGGAGTGCTATATTAAAAAAACCCTATTACTGTGTGCTCTCCTGGTTGGGGTTCTCACAAAGTCACTGGTGCCATTTGTGTGTGTTTGATTTTTTCAAGTAATTGTGGACAGATTGAGTCCACTTTAACCTCTTGTTGTCTCACTTGTTTCGCAGGGCCACACTCTCACGGAAACAAATCGCAGCCATAGCAACACGTGCACACACACAAGCACAGCTCACGGGGCTGCACCTACTGACCTACTCTCAGCTCTTGCCCAAAGACGGTCCTCTCGCCAAGGGCAGAGCAGTTCCACCGTCCGAAGCGAAACTGATACTGGCACTCGTTGATGCCCAGCTGAGCGCCCTCCCCGATGACGATGATGGCATCTGGGCGGCTCTGGCAGATGGCACGCTGTCGGGGGGCCAGGCCGGGGATCTTGTTGCAGATGATGTTCGCGCCCAAAGCCACGACTGAAGAAAAAGCCCTTTGGAGGAGACCAGATACACTGATGTCAGCAGCTGATGTAGACCAGGTATTCAAGAAATGGGGGGACAGTTCACCCAAAAATGGAAATTCTGTCATCATTTACTCACCTCATGTCGTTTCAAACCTGTATAACTAAAAAATCAATGGGGTCCAATGCTGTTTTGGACCCCATTGACTTTCACTGCATGAACAAAAGCAGTTAGAACATTCTTTAAAATATCACCTTCTGTGTTTCTTACAGAAGAAAGAACAACATGACAGTGAGTAAATGAGAGAATTCTCCTCTGAAATCTCTTCAGCATTTCATTTTCTCGGTTAGTGGACTGCAACTATTTAAGATGCTTAGTGTTTTAAAAGATATATTTATAGTGCTTCTAAAAGGTTTGTATAAACCCTTCAAATACCCTGATGATTTAACTGCACTCTGCCAGACAGTTTCCTCACAGACATTTCCATCTTTTTCAATACACCACAGGAAACATTTAAAGGATTGCCTTTACTATAATGAAAGAATTTAAGAGCATCTCATGACTCATTTAAAACAGAACAACAAACAACACAAAGTTCATGAATCAAGGCTTTTACAGCCAAGCGTGGAACTGAACTTGATTTAAAACGCAAAGGGGGTCCCAAATAATGTCTAAACGGATCAGCAGGCCAACCGTAGACTATTCTACAGACAAAAACCACATACAACAATGCGATCACAGAATATATAGCCCAATTAAAGTGAAACCACACACAAATGTGGATTACTCTTGTAAATCAAGCCGTCTGTTCTGCTGTTCTTAAACAAAGTGAACCCCAGTGTTAGTCTATTGACTAACAATTTAGAGAACACTGTCCAGAAATATATTAAGCTATTTTAATGGATTAAACTATTCCTGACACAGTGGGAGATGTTAGTACTAATGATTGCAAGATGAAGTCCCATTTTAGAGCAATACAACTAATGTCCTGATACGAATTTGGAATAAACACATTTGAGCCAAGAAAGTGTGTCCATTCATCAGTCATAATAACAGTTTAGCATTCTCGTTCTTGTAACAAGAATGTTATTTAATAGCATCTGAAAATACAGGGAAACTTTAAAAGGCTTTTTAAATGGAAATTCAGCAGATTTCTTTTGGTCTTCATAGGTCTGGTCTGAGGAAAATCCATGAAGAACATTTTGGGATTTAACTAGTCTACAGGCTACCAAATGAACTAAATTTGACAATTTAGAAAGACAAGCATTTCTGTAACAAAACATTCTGTTGACATGGTGTTTTAGTCTCCCTCCTCTTCCTCGGTCAAAGGAAAGTCTAAGTCAAAGCTTTAAGAAATGATGACCACTTCTGACCAGAATCTGTTTAAAGTACATTTATGGTCTACGCATACGTTTGAAATGTGTGGCTCAGTAATTTCTCCACAGTCTGAACTTTAGTGCTAATAAAAGGTTCACTCTTTTCTAGCCACATCTCGCACATCTCACCCTCTGT
Source organism: Sinocyclocheilus rhinocerous (assembly GCF_001515625.1). Lineage (NCBI taxonomy): Eukaryota > Metazoa > Chordata > Actinopteri > Cypriniformes > Cyprinidae > Sinocyclocheilus > Sinocyclocheilus rhinocerous. The sequence goes on along the minus strand of NW_015660878.1, from coordinate 4,736,398 downwards.
TTTTTTCCCAAATGCGGTTTTCCAATTACAAGAGTTTGAGATCAGAACATGATGTTGTAACGAGTAAAACATTATCCTCACACTCTCACAGGAAATTAATGAAAGGTAATCTCATCAATTTTGACTGAATTAACTGGTTTGTACTGGCATGGCAAGTTTAGCCTATAACTGGGTGGTATGAATAGTATATAACTGGAAATCTGCTCTTTTGAATAATTAATTGCAGTAAGAACTTCACCGTAAAAATACTGTTTTGGGAGGTGTTTTGCTGCCTGTATATAGTTTAATGAAAAGTTTATAACTATTGTGTAACTAACTGATATAACCTTCTTGAACTACTAAAATCTTTTGTATCTCAAAATATACTATTAAACGCCATAATAATACAGGTGGTAAAGGCAGATAATGACAAAAAATTCATCAGAACTTGCCTTTTCACCAGCAATGGCTAATATACATGCAGTGTTACCCACACAAAAACAAACACCAGTGCAACACAGGACACTTAAAATGCAATAAACATTAACTAATCAACCATACTGTGCATAACTGTTACCAAAACCAATAAACATAACTATTTAAGATAATAACATTTGTGGGAATTTACTCCATACACTTGGCCATACCTTTTTAATTAACGTCAATGTTTTAAAGTAAAAGAACATGTAATGTTGTGTTGAATGTAATAGATTTTGTTAGGAGATAAGTATGGTAATTAATACATTTTACTTCTGAAAACCACAATTTTACAGTATTTTACAGTAAATTACATTTAGTGTGTTAATTACACTTACAGTTAATTAACATGTTTTTACTGCACCATTTTGTTTTATTTTTATTTTAAATTCGGACAAATTTTTACAATGAATGGATTCTGATACATTATTGTCTTTTTTTTAAATAAACTATATAAAGTAGTATAATGCTGAATGGCTCGTTATATTATTACGCACAATTCAGCATTTGCCTCTTTCTCAAGCACAAAATGGCTTAAAACATAATTAAAGTACAAGCACATGCTCAGTCTCATCGTGTAACACAGCAGGTGCACTAAATAATGCCATTTCCAACATGTGTGGAAATAATGATTTGTTTGCACTCAAAAACCATTCATATCGACTGTCTAATCTCGCAATGCAATAGTGACAATCCCTTTAATTTAACGTTAATTGCGCTTGACTGTTGTGCCCAAAACGCCGACAGGATAGCCTATTAAAGGTCAGAATAAAAATGAAAGCAGTAACGTTAGTTCAAACCTACAGGTAGCTGCCGCTGGTGAGGATGAGGAAGATCTGGGGGTAGTAGACTGACAGCAGTGCACCGCAGGATGAGATGCTGCGCATGGTGACATTGAAGAGAGCGCGTGGAGAAAGCGAACTTCTAAGGTTTTGTCGTGATGTTACGCTGCTGCTCGGTGAGCAGCGGGCGCGGAGACACGATCCGTCATCTCCTGCGTGATACGGGCTAATTCAGAGTGTGCTCCCCGCCGCGGGCTGACGGCTGATTTTAGGGATTTTGGGTCTTGTGTCGGTGCTTTGCCATTGGCAGAGTGGGGGGACACTCCAGTCCGCCCACCTTTACGGGCACGGTTGAGTGACATCTCCGCCTTTTTGTGATGTATTGCGCTCAGTGTCAGAGTGATTGATGAGACGTGGACTGAAATCGGATTCGAAACCGCTTCTTTTAATAATAATAATAAGAATAGTCGCACGGTCTGTTGGGAAGACCTTGTTTACTTTTTGTAAGACACAAAAAAGTGAAAGCCCAGGGTTTATAAAGTGTTCTGCTTTGGCAGACTACAATTCCTTTAAGTAAATGATGCCTGCAGCTTCTCTCATCACTGTAGATGGCAGGCATGGGTCACCAATCGGAGTTTTGTAACGAGGGTGCGAATTATGAGGGAGTTTGGGGAGGTCTGAGCCCCCTAATTAAGGTTTGAACCTTCACAACTGAATTCAACATTCAAACGTATAGATCTCTTCTTGTTACACAGTATGCATATATAGGTTAACAAGGTTCAAAAGTTGGATTACAAGTACAAAATCGCGCAAAAGTAGGTGATCGAGAAAATAAAAGTCGCGTTAATCTGACGCGGTAACCATAGCAACAGTAGGTGGCTCGAGCGCTTTATTTTAGGATCCGAATCGGGCGATATATATCGACAAAACGTGCTAATAATACGTTACAAGTATGTGATTATTTATCGCTGTCACATGTATATCAGTGCAGTGTTTTCTTTAAAAAGTCCTTAAAAACATGTTCCTGTCGTTGTGGCGCCAAATCAGATCTGTTGCGTGAGGCGAAGCTTACTGACAAGAAGTTACCTTTAAACTTCGACTCTCCTAAAAGTAATTGAATATTTTGTAGGCTGTATACAACTAAGCAATAATCTGGCAAGTTACATACTGTGCTGGAAAATCCATTTTAAGATGGTAATGTGGTTTCTAGCTGGTTTTAGATGCGCATTAACTGGTCATTAGGTAGTCTAGCTGGATTGTTGTTGGTCCAAGATTGTTTACCAGCAAAATAAGACATTTTGAAAGTCGATTAAGTTCAAGCAACTTTAAAGTTTTATTTTGTGTTACGTCATACCGGTATGGAACTATATAAAGGTAAGGGAATTATAACATACATTTCATTTTTTGGGTGAACTAACGTTACCCATTAAATAACTGCATCATGACAATCACTACTTTAACTTAGTGCCATTGTTTCTTTTATTATATGCATTGTACACAGTGCAACTTTCAACAATCAAGCTTACAACCAGATATTCAGAACTTGAAAACAACAGAAACTCGTTATACATTCAAAAAAAGATTTATACACCATTCTGAATGAAAACCTGCTCCCTCTAGTGGCATTAGGCAGAGAACGTTGGGCAGGATAGAAGGTGGGGAATTAGCTGTGCAATATCATAAGCTTCAAAGGGTGGACATGTTTATGAGCCTCTGTCTTTGGCTAGTGCAGAGATCAAAGTGCACAGCCTATTCAGAGTTTCTGCTTCTGTTTGTATTTGATGGTTGCAGCAGATCTCAGGTTTTGCTAATGGGATGTAAACTCAAGCCAGAATGTTATATAGTTTGGTTTTGGATTCATGTGATTAATCTGGCATCCATTACCATTTTGAATGTCACTATGCATTTCAGTCCTGAAATGAACAGTGCTGCTGGGGAGCATGATGGTTGCAGTTGACCTTTTTGATGATTTGCAAGACCTTGTTATGTGTGTTTCTTTAGGTATGTCCTCCGGCTTATCCAAACATTGCGCTTGACATGGTGTTCGATTAAGCAAATCCAGCTGTATTTGGGAAAATGGATGTTGGAGATGATGCATTATAAGAATATACACCTCCCTTTGGTTATTTATGACTTATGAGTAGCACAATTTGCACTTGAAACATCCTCTTTCTTCCCCTCTTAAAGGAAATGTTAATCCTTTCTTATTGATGTATTGAGTTTTTCTTTTCTTTTGTTTTTCTTTTATATACATGCACAAGCCAAAAGAATGGCAGATCTAATTGAAATCTTCTATTCGAACCCATGTTCCAGGCCACTTGTAGATAAAGACCATGTTCCTATAAACATTTGCAGCCAAGAGAAAATTATGGATGATATTCAAAGAGAATGGAAGGGAGGAACCCAAAGGGAAGAGAGAAAAAAACACCCCATCAGATGCTTTTGTTAGTGTTTTTGACCACAGAGTTTTCTAGCCAAAACTGCACTTTAGCTGTGCTCTCATAGTTTGGAAGGTTAAACAATGGAATCTGTTTCTTTTCATTTACTTCATCAAGATTGTAGAGGAAAAGAGGACAATTTTCCTCGTCTTGGGGGAATATCATTGTCTCATTGCATTTTGTCAGTAACCCGTTTGCTCGAGAGCCCCTTAAAAATGCCAGCTGAGACGGAAAAGACTTGTTTAGCACTCTTGTTGTGTAGTACAAGGAATGGAAAGTGGACATCAATACACCCCACCTTCCTTCGGGGCTGTTGGTTTCAGTTCTTCATCTGCAATTACTTTCTGTATTTTTTTTCTTCTCTGTTGCACCCTGTGACACAGTCCAAGTGCGTGCGATCAACAAGTTGGTAAATCACAGTTGATTTTGACCACATGATGCTCTATCGCAGTTGAATTTGATCACATGATTATGATGCTCTGCTAAATCCTCAGAACTGACAAAAGAAAATTGTAAACACACGTGTACGGAAATATGTTTTAGAGACATGTCTTCCCAATTACAGTCCATTTTAAAAAAAATTTATGCATGCAAAAGAAGAAAAAACTGCATACTTTCATTAATGTGTTGCTTATAAATGTCGGTGTAAATCACACAATTTCCTATAAGTTATTCCAGAATTTATTCTTTCTCACTCAAAACATAAACCAGATGCTGGTACGTCTACCCACAAACAGATGCAGAAACAGCTGGAGTAATGACAGTGTGGTTTGATAGTTACCAACTGGCGGCATATTGAGTTTCTTTCATTAATAATTAAAAAATAAACTGCTTTCTTTTTTACAATATGTATTTTATAAAAATCCCCAAATTGTACCAATTGCTTATATTATATTATATTACAAGCATACATTTAATTATTTTTTTATTTGCTTGGAAAATCTTAATTTAAAAAGACCTTACTTTACAGTAGTGAGAATTACGTGAAAGCGCAATATTGAAACACACCAGTAGAGGGAGGCAGAGCTCCACAGACTGATCCCCTTCTACCAGTTTTCAGACCTGACTCCCACCAATCACTGGTGTAAGGATATCCACTCTATCTGTCCCTCCATCTAAGTAAAGTCCTCACCTGGGGTTTAGCATATGCTTATGCTCCCCTCATCCTCTGGTCAGAACAGTTTTGTTGAATGTCCACAAGGGGGCTCTACTTGACTGCCTAATCGCAAAAGATGAAGAAATGTACTGCCGCCCCAAATGAGAACTGCACCTCACTGCTCCCGCCATCTTATATCCCGCCCTCAGAAGTATAAACTTATCCACTGTCGATTAAAGCTGAATCAAGACTGCCTGGCTCGGAACCAAAGCCCGCCATTTTTTAGAATACGAGGTCAGAAAAATCACATTGCATGGGACGTTCAAACACCATTCATTGTCTACAATTCATTGTGTCAAGATCATTTGATGTAGTTACATTTTTAGATCTCACTTGAGATTATTAAATTTAGCAAAAGATGGCGTATGATAGTATTATTTTAAAAGATGTTAGTTATGCATACTGTATCAAGGCATTTTGTGGTAGTGATACATATAAATGTAATGTTTAAAATATTACAGGGACCTCTGGTTTGAGGGTCAAAGGGCAATACATTTATATGTATCACTACCACAAAATGCCTTGATACAGTATGCATAATACAGCGAGGCCTTGGGACTTTTCTAGACTGAATGTTATTGTTATTCACAACAACAACAAAAAAGTGAAATATGTGAGATAAGTAAAATACTTTGGAAAGAACAAGAGGTCCAGAGAAAAAGAGACTGAAAATTTTTTTTTACAACAGCCTCGCTGTATTAGTGCGGACCTGGTTGATGGGGTCTGTTCACACGGGTGGACTGAAGGGTCACCTAAATGGCTAATTGACTTCTAATGAAAGTTCTTTCCCAATTCCACAATGTGTGTGCTTGTGAATGCAGGATGAGGTAGAGAAAAGTCACAGGTCAGTGCAGAGAATGAGAGAGAGAGATGGAAAGACTGTAAGATGGGTAAAAAAAAGAGAGGCTTGTCATTTTGGTGCCCATGTGATGAATGCCTGTTGGGACAACAGATGTGTGGTGATGTCATTTAGTGTGTGTGTGTGTATGAGAGAGAGAGAGAGTGTATGGGGAGGAGCTATAGCAAAGTGCACTCAATTCTCTGCTCTGTAGTGTAAATTCTCAGTCGTTCATTTTGAAAAGACCAAATTGGACATTAATTTCCAAGTTGGCTTGTGCTGATTTGGAGCTGGTGGACAAAAAAAATCTAGATGGTGACGCCAGTATCCAAAACATGGTGGGATTTTATTTTAACCCCTTTTTGATTGCTGACCTCCATGGTTTTCAGGAGTTCAAGGTCTCCACTCTGTCTAAACACTAAAGGGCCCTTATTGTTGAAAAAGGTCAGCTCTAGGGCCTTTTACCTTTCAGTACCCTGCCGCCACGACCAGCCACCTTACACAAAACCCTGTCTCACTATAACGGGCCACTGAGAGAAAGGTTTCTGATTTAATTGTGGTTGCAATGTTAAACTTTTGCCACTGTCTTATGACTCTCTGCGAGAGGCATAAGAAGACAATTGTTCTTGCGGTATGCCGTGACAATAGCTGTTTGTCATCATATGGAGCCAGAGAGAGACGGGGCAGCACACACAGTAACTTCACTACACCGCTGCCAGCGCTAGGCTTTCCAGGCAGGGTCGCACCATGGTCAAAGTACTCTCGATCACACCATGTTGTGTGCCAATAAGATCACCTTTTTCTCACTGACCTTTTTATTCCATTCGGTTTCTTCCATTTCGTAATTACAAGTGATTTTGTTGGCAAAAAAAGTCTGTAGTGCATTTCATAGTATTAATATTGGAGCCGAAGACCAGCTGTCAGGCTGATGGGAACCTGCTGAGGTTAAGCATAATAAAACACCTTAAAACATAATATTTTAACCAAATTTAAATCCACATTTGGGTTTGAAACGAATGTCTCTAGGGCAATTTAGCACATGTAAACTTTTGCCACTGTCTTATGACGCTCTGCGAGAGGCATAAGAAGACAATTGTTCTTGCGGTATGCCGTGACAATAGCTGTTTGTCATCATGTGGAGCCAGAGAGAGACGGGGCAGCACACACAGTAACTTCACTACACCGTTGCCAGCGCTAGGCTTTCCAGGCAGGGTCGCACCATGGTCAAAGTACTCTCGATCACACCATGTTGTGTGCCAATAAGATCACCTTTTTCTCACTGACCTTTTTATTCCATTCGGTTTCTTCCATTTCGTAATTACAAGTGATTTTGTTGGCAAAAAAAGTCTGTAGTGCATTTCATAGTATTAATATTGGAGCCGAAGACCAGCTGTCAGGCTGATGGGAACCTGCTGAGGTTAAGCATAATAAAACACCTTAAAACATAATATTTTAACCAAATTTAAATCCACATTTGGGTTTGAAACGAATGTCTCTAGGGCAATTTAGCACATGTAAATAAATCCTTCAAAAGAAGAAATGCCTCGCTTTCAGAGCCTCAGAGCTCACAGTGTAGTGATATATGTCTTAAATGTGTGATTTCTCAGGCACAGATTAAGCCAAATCTCAGAATAAAAGGGATTTTCTATGGAGAATCACTGTTGATAATGCCGTTTAGTATAGAACTAAGGTTAATCTGTTTCTGGGAATCGGACCAAGATGATGCAAATATGAACTAATTCTTAACTGTTTCATGTGATTATATTGCTTGATGTCCAGAATAAGTAGTTGTTAAAGAAACATCTTTTGAACGCTTGTTGAGCCAAAGGGATTTCATACGTTTTAAGAGCTGAACCGACAGCATATCAAAGCGCCAACACCAGAAGAAATCACTCTTAATGTAAAGTGATACACACAGCTGTCGGCCTTAACTGGGCTCACCGTTTTTCACTTCACCTCAGACAAAGAGGCCATGTGGAGCCAATAGTCAAATTTTTCACTTTGGGCACTTGATTTACTGTGAAGAAATAGGTGTCAGCATTGAGAATATGTTATGGATGTTATCTGGTTTTGTGATAAAGTCATAGGTGTGCTCTGGGTTTTATCGTTCTCTCGTTGCCTCGAGCCTGTGACCCCTTTCTGAGGACAAGGCTCGCTTCTCGGTAATCATTCACTTGTAGCCTTGGGTTGCGGGGCTGTGATTACTGTGAAAGTAAAGATATCTCATATAATAGACCTGCATTAGTGAAACCCCAGGCATGTGTTTTTGTTCCAAAATCCACGACTCAGCAACAATTTAGTACTCCCTTTTTACAAAGTATATACATTAGTATTCAGAAGTTTGGGGTTGGTAAGATTTTGTAATGTTATTGTCTCTCATGCTCCACAAGGCCGCAATTATTTGATCAGCGATACAGTAAAACTGTAATATTAGAAATAGAAATAATTTCTTTAAAAGAACTTAGACAAAAAAAGTCGAAGTTCATAAATACAGTAGATAGATAACAAAATGGAATTTTAACAGTCATAGAAAGATAGATTTTGTATTCAAGGTGATTACATCATTATTGCACAATAACTATATATCCTTACAAGATAGACCGATATCCAAAAATCCTTTTAAAAGGGATTAAAAAAAAAAAAATCTTACTGACCCTTTCGAAGGATAGATAGATAGATAGATGGATAAAAATTCTAAGTAGATTCATATGAACATTAGATAAATAAATAGATATAACAAAAAAGAAAAAGTTTATCAACAATCAAAGAAAGAGTTTATGTTCAAGGCAATGGCATCATCATTGCACTAATCATGATAAAAAGACAGTTCTAGATAGAGAGATGTTTAATTCAGTGGCAATGACATCATTTTTCTCCTTATTTAGTATTTGAATAATCGTGATATAATTCTGGAACTATGAAATGAAATTGATGTTTGTTCTCGTACCGTCGAGACACTGGCAGAGTGCAAGTGTTGTGGGTGTGGTACTGCAGCGTGCCCATGGACGCCGGTCGTAGAGGGAGGCAGGAGCCTGTTGCAGCGTGCCTTTCTCTCTCTCGCACTCTCTCTCAGCGTCCCGCCCCCTTTGCCACTGCCATCACTTGGCTTTCCCAGAATGCCCTCTGTCTGAGAGCACTGGCCTGAAATAAAACTATGAGGGCCTGCACGGAGAGAATGGGAGCTTTGTCTCAGCTGCCATTTACACTGTCTGGGGGCATAGAGACAGAACTCAAAGAGAGTGCCTGATTGCAAATTAGCACAGCCCAGGGCTCAATGCTTCGTACACTCATACACACTCACGCACTGGCGGTGCGAGGCGTGGAGAAAGTTCTGCATTAAACGCTGCTGAAGATCATTACGCCCTTTAGTTCTATTGAATAGTGCCACATTTCAGTCAGGGGCACAAAAAATAATTAGCAGCAGGCTTCTCTTGAGCTGACTTGTGTATGACCGAAGCATTTGGGGTTGTTTAGTATGCAAGTGATGCCGGGTCTGAATTTGTGATTAGCTGAAAGACAAAAGGTGCAGCCGGTGCACTGCAGGAGCGACGTCTCTACATCAAGTGGGCCTCTCGATGCGTTTCACTGTGATTGACATGCATCAGACGATCGATCGTTACATGATGACTATTTGGCGTGAGATTTCACCGTCTTTATCTTATAAATGCAAGTGTAATCATTTTGAATTGTTTGACCTAAAAGCATTCCGGCCAACTGTTTTCAAGGTAATCGGCTGCCTTAGGAAGCAATTTCTAACCGGCACAGAGCCCTAAAAATTGTGTGTATTAAATGTCATAAAATCAAATCTCTCCTTGACTTTCTGGTTTACAAATTTGGAGCACTTGCTGGCATTAATATCTACCCTTTTTCCTTGCATATAGGTATTCATTTAATATGAGAGGCATGTAATGCTGGAGACAAGAACAAGTTTCATGCGAACATGTGATGCCATGTGAACTCAACAACCCTTTCGTTATAATCTGCTTGCCACCATCTCATGTTAATTCCCATGAGGCCGCTTTGTAGGACATAAACACATGCGCGTTCACACATAGGACACAGTTTGGCCCTTTAATCTGATTAGCTGTGTGTGTATGGATGAACCTGGGTTCATCGAGTGTGTTCCTCTACTTCTACTTTAACCACCGGCAGAGAGTGAAGCAATGACTTCAGTATTTATATCTGATTTTTGAGCCCAGAGGGGAAAAATATCTTTAGCCATCATATCTGTCAACACCATCCTGTATCAGAATTAATATTTTACTTAAATGATAAAAAGATGCACTGAAGTTAGTTATGTCAACCCTATCCTTTTTTGCCTACATTTCCTTAAAAAAAGGATAATAACTAAATGAGGGTGTGATCAAAGCTTTTACTTGATTTTCTTTTCTTCTTTAATAACATTTTCTGGCTGAGTGAGGGTTTTTAGATATTATTTTATATTTCATTTTATTTTCTGCACTTTGTATTGGAGAAATATTGCCTTGTTTGCAAACAAAACTTCTATATGTACCTGACAGATAAAACCGTACTCTGCCTGTTTTAAGTGGCTTTGTAAAATATTTTCTTATGAGTAGGTATAGCTTTTAGAAATACATTTGTGAGATTGTTATTCCTGACTATGAACCACAAATTCAGCAGACTTGACTGGAAAAAAATCACACTAATGCTCTCTGAGAGCCATTAATAGGGGTAAAATCTAATTTTGATTGGATTTTGTTCTAAATAGTTATTTCCTTAACAGAGTTTACAGTATTGTAAGTTTTTTTTGTTAAAACATTTAACAAGTTCTGTGATTATACTGAACATCCAGACACAAATTCTTAATATTCATGTTGTAATTTAGTATGTGAAAACATCCTTAAATAATGAATGAATGCATGACTCACATCACACATTGTTAGCCAAAACCTGATGAAAATGCCCTTCAAAATGCCTTTGATAGCACACACACACAGGTTTAACATCATATCACATGATAGCCTAAAGTCCTTCTCACTTAACCCATTTAATGCTGTTTGTGACAAAAAAGTTTTTTTTTTAACTATGAATGAAAGTGTATTTTAATATTGTTCGTGTAGAAACATGATGGAAGCTTTAATGCCAGTTTGCCCTTCTGAAAGATGATGTCAAGGCTCTATAAAACATGTCTTAATACAGATACAGCTACCATAATTGATACATATAATATTTAAAGGGTCTATTATTCTCATATAAATGTCTAGTATAAATCATAATGATAAACATGTAAACATATCAGCGGTCACATTTTTAATAAGTAACTGGCTGATTCACATTATTATACAATTGTAGACTTTGTCTTTTTAAGTATTATCACTTTAAATGAAACAAAGTAAAAGCAAAAAAAATTCTCATATTAATATTACCACAGTGCCTGACAGTAAAAAAAAAGAAAAGAAAAGATCTTTCTTTATTTTTGTACAATTCTGTTGGGTCTCTTTGAGCAACTCTTTACACTTATAACCAGGGATATACTAGCGGTTTATTTTTTTCCCTTTCTTTTAGAAAAAGCATTAAGTTTATTTCATTGTACTATCCAATAAGTAAAATACTTGTGCTCACTCAGATGGGAAAATGTTGGGATTAAATGGGTTCAACGACGGATTACAAGACCCGGGGCATCTAATTTACAAACATTTATGAAAAACTGTTTAAACGCCTTTGAATATTTCACATGTAGACATTTATACTAAATGGTATTTAAAATATTTTATTAATACTACATAAATCGAGAATGCAACAGGTAACGTTAGTATGTTTTATTCATTTTCAGGGATCAGCAAATGAGCAAATATAATTCCTAACACCCTCTTCCTTGTAAAACAAAATAATAATAATATCAAACATCAAGGATGCTATCAAACCACGTTTTTATTTACTTTACTTTTATTTAACTGCGGCGTTTCTTTTTCTGAGAACAACCATAACAAACTTCTCAAATCGAAGCTTTTTTACCTCAGATTTGTCGTCGGTTTAAAAACGGACTCGTCGAGCTGTTAATCTGCAAAATGGGTCGAGCACGACGGGCCCGTGAATTAAAAAAAAAAAAGCCCACAGCCACCACCGTTATATATCCAATGTGAATAAGAGTAAACAGTGTGTTATTTTGTGCTGATATTAGATAGGTCAGCGGCTGCTGTCTGGCTCTTGTGTAACGGTAGGTGCGCGCGCTCTCGTGTGTGTGTGTGTGAATCATAGTTCACCTTAGTTGAACTTGTGTGATCTAGTTCACGGTAGTGTGAGGCTGTTGGTCCGGTCCGGTCCGGTGGCTGTTGGGAGGATGAACATCTCTTCTTGATCATTACAAAAAAACAAACTAACTTTACCCTTAAAAGACGCAGTGTGTCGTCATGTTTTTTGTGTAGACGAGAAGGTTTTGATAGTTTGCTCGCAGACAGATTGCATTAACGGTTGTGTAGTCATGTTTTTTGTGTAACGTTAGATGAGAAGGTTTTGATAGTTTGCTCGCAGACAGACTGTATTAACGGTCGTGTGTTAACCTCGTTAAAGTGTCCGCACGACAGAAAATTTCAGCCTGAACTTGAATAATAAAAACGGTCGTCGTGGTTTAACTTACCCAACGACTCCCGTCAAGTTTCTTTTGTTTGTTTGTTTGTTTTGCCGTTGGCCGTTTCTAACGACAGCTAAAGGAGCACGAATGATCCAGATGAAGCTACGAAGCGGATGAAACGTAAATAATGTAAGTTTTCCGTTATCATGTTTTAGTTGGTCCCTTCTGTCGTTTTTTTCCCTTTATTGTTTTTATTTCGCGGTTACGCTTGAAATTACATGCGCCAATCATACGAAGCCGGCATATGGTGCATTATTGAACTGTAGCCTAGTTTTCACAGCTTATTTTCCTGGCATCAAATGTAAAATATCTGTCGAGCACGCACTCAAATGATTTAAACGAGGAATAACTCGTTTTATTAGTGCATGTCGAGGAGAATAATGGAGTTATAGACACATTAGAGATAGAAAAGAGGTCAGTTTCTCATGGCCAGACGTTTTTGTTCATGCTTTTCAAATAGCCTAATCGATCGTGCTGCTCTCTTATTTGGGTTTGTGTAGATTCTTCTCTGTTATTGAAGGCACCATGAGACTGCTCTGGTCTGCTCATTTAAAAGAAAAATAAATCTAACGTGTATATTTCATAAATGGGGTTGCTCTCTAAAATATTCCTGCCAGACTTAAGTATTTTTTACAGACCTATTTCATCCAATCTGTATCAAACTGGGCTGAGTTTGTCGACAGTGTGTCATGCAACATAGTGAAATTAATAAATGAATCTCAACTGATAGTATTATTACTAAAATAAAATATTCTGTGACCCCTTTTGTACTGAAAATTCATGCCCTAATATCTTAGTTGGCTTCCTTGACTTGTATCAGGCACAAACAAAGTCCTCAGACAATATGCCCCTTTTAGAGTTGATGATAATGCAGTTATTGAAATACATGCAAGCTATTTTACAAGGTTTTATTTCTCTAAATGCATATTGCTATTGTTGTAGACGTTTTTTATTATTATTGTTTTTTACAGCCAGTGAGAATAGAGCTTATTCTGAACGTTAGACTGTGTGTGTGTCTGTGTGTTGCAGTGGGGCTTGAAATGGCGAAAATCTATTTCGGACTCAACCCAGAGATGGAACGTACATCCACCTTTTATCTGGTATGATTTTATCTAGATTTTCATTTTTTTTCAGAGTAAGCAAAAATTATTTAATGTGATAATAATCTGCTGTTATATGCCGAAAGTGAGATTATTGATATCTGTGTACTGTTTTGTGCAAGTACATCAGAGAGATGTTGAATGATGAAGCCTATTTAATAATGTAAACACACATATGCACACATAATGCTTTATTGTGCATATGTGTTTTGTAATGTATTATTATTAGATTTGAAAGTGCATTGATTTGTGCATCTCATTATGTGTCTGTGAGGCTTTACTTCTGGTTGTTGACCTCTCTGTGTGCTACACACACATGCTATAACGTGTTAACTAACATCCTTTGAGATTTGTTATGCTGACTATGCGATTACTAACCCAGGTTAATATGGCCTGCTTATGCTCTAATTTTCTTCTGTGAATCAGTTGCTAAACTGAAATAAGCACAAACTTTTTTTTTACTCAATAGGAACATAAACAACTTTAAATATATTTTGAAAGCACAATTTTATAACCGCCAGATTAATTCCTCCATTTGTAAAATGTGTTTTGAATTTGTTGTCAGTGGTCATTTTGGCAGACCAAGTGCATTAGAGAAATTCAGATGTGCTTTAGTTGTCCTTATCGTTGCTTGTTTTCATTTTGAATAAATAGAAATAGCCTCTAAAACTAGTTTTAGGTATTTCTGAGGTTTTACATATGCCTCTTAATGTGACCCAACGCTCACTGTAATCAACAGCATTCATTATTTTGAAAGGCCTGTATATTTTTATTTTTTCCACAATAACTTTTCTAGCCATATACCTTCTGAGAGAGAAGGAGACATTCAGAATGCAGATGATGTCAGCACTTCAAAAACAACTGGAAAAAAAAGAAAGAAAAGAAAAAGGTCATCAGTCATTTCAGCAATCTGTTTCCAGTTGTCTTAATGTTGTCACTCAGCACTGGAGTTATCTTGCCAAAAATATCTTTTCATTTACATCTCCTGTCAGGGAAATAACCAAACCGCCGTCGAACACAGAGCTACGTAACCCAAGGCAGGAAGGCTCAGGCCAGGCCGATGCTGAGAGCACACGACCGAGGCCAGATCGCATTCCGTAGGTCTTGCTGAGTTCGTAAAGTGTGTGTGCACACTGGAAGTGTCTTTCCATGACTAGCCCCTGGTGCTACAGCCACGCCAAACTGTCAATCCCACAGGAATGTCTCCCCAAACAGATGACAGAAATTTGGCATATGGTATTGTCATATTCTTTTTCTCTCAGCCTTTTTTTCTCCATCGCTCCTCTGCTTTTGTGCTCAGCCTCAAGTTTTTCAGTGTGCTCTCCCCTTTTTCTCTTGCTGCATGTCAGCAGAGACAGAAGGCCAAACATGTAATGTGTCAACATGACCTGGACTCAGTACTGTAATCGGAGTGTTTCGCTTGGCTTTTCGAAACGATTTGATAATGACGACGGCTCGTTACCACCATCTTTTGCTAAAACACTTTGAAAATCGCCAGATAATTGAGCAAAGCCAACCAAGCCCTTCAAGATTACAAAGAGGCGAACAATCCTACTCGCTCTTTGCGCCGACAGAGTCATTAATTCATCTGTCTCGTCGCTGGCCCACATCCAAGCCAGTTTACCTCGGTTAACCCTTCGAAAAAACATCCATCATTTGAAATTTAAAATGCAATCACCACAGGGAGGGGAGGCGCCTCGTCTAACCTGACACATTCACGCAATCAATCCTCGCTTTTGTGTGGCTCAGATACAAGCGGCCGGATGATTTGAGTGGCCTGTAGTGTCAGCTGAGGTCAGGGGCGTGTCCTGAGCTTTTAGCCTGTAGCTTGTCTGAAGCTGGCACTAAAAGGTTTGCCAGATGTGAGGAAGAGCCGTTAGAGCAATGCGTGTCCGACAGGAGTTGGGACATTATAGAGCGCAGGGGGACGTGCCTAAGCTGCTCAGATTCCGAGTGCAGCAGAGGACAGTCAGACTGACAGACATTCTGCAGTCACGGGGTTGTGTTTTGCCTGTAATGCAGAGAGACGTCAGGTGACACATTTTGTGAGCACATGTGCATGGGGGAACTGAGGTCATGCGTGTGACTTATGTATGTTGGCGTGTGTGTGCGTTTGCTTTAGAGAGGGAACTTGTGGGTATGAGCGAGGAACTCTTAAGTGCTTGACCTAATTTCGCAGGCAGAAAAGAATTCGGCAGTGAAGGCCTTCCTCTGTTAGTGTGAGGTTGCTGTGCTGGGTGTTTCCTCCCAGGGTCTAACAGGAAGCTCATGTTTGAGTTCATTTGAGGACAGGGAGAAGGATTTTCTTTCCACTGTGGATCGTTCTAGAGAGGGGGAGAAAGCCAGGGCCTCAGCTCTGAATCGCCCTTCTGCAATCTGGCATGTGTTTTAGCTCCTTATACTGCTGTATTGTCTGTTTTGGCTGAACTTAGGTTTTTTTGCTCCTGCCAAGAAAACATCTATTTTTTGGGCTTACAGTGAGCAGAAGCTGAGATCCTGAGTCAAAAATGACTTAATGAATCCTGCGAGCAAATGAAACAATCCCCTGCAGGGTTCTTTTCTGCTTCCTCTGGTTCGGTTTTACATTCCAGGCTCAACTGAGCCGGGTCGTGACCCATGAAAATGCTGCGCTGTTCAGGACAGTTTTGGATTCATATGCACAGCACATATGAGCTTATGGACAGTTGATAAAATGAATTAAAGTGTTCGTGCTTTTCATTGAGTTTTAGTGAATGCTCATAGGCTATGATTTGTTGTTCACAGGTTCGGGGACTTTGGATGACACTGACAGACATGTGTGTTGCAGGACCACGCAGGTGAGAAACAATTTGACAAAGTAAACTGACCAACAGCACACATTTGCACTTTGTAAAGGAAATCATATTTATCATTAATTAAAAACATTTTTATAAAATTCTTTCATTTACATTTATTTAATTTATCACATGCTTTTATCCAAAGTGGCTTAAAAATAGGCATATTTTACCTAACTGTTTTGTTGAATTGGAAATATTCTGGATGTACACATATTAAAATTTTACTTAAATGTTCAAAAGTTTCTTTTACAATAATAATTATTTTACAGTATTTAAAGATTTCGTATAATCATCGTCTTGAATGCATACTGCAGCCAGTCTGCAGGCTTGCAGTATTCGTGTGGTCTCTTTGAAATGTGAATTCTGTGTGGGAGGCCTCTCTATTCATCTTCCGTGAACGTTTCATGTTGATCATTTAGTGAAGTAAGAAGATATCAGGTACTCTAGACATGTCCTTTCCAAATTAGAATGTACATGATACATATTGCATAATCCTAAATGTTCTGATACTTGATTACATGTTCAGAACATCATATGCAGTTCAAATCTTTCATCAGACAGTGGGGTTGTTCAAATCTAGGGCACGTCTTTGAGAGCTTATTTCTATGGTGGGCAGAGCAGAAAAATGATGAGGATTGACCTGTTAGTCTCCCATTGCATCAGTTTGACTGAAATTAGAGGCAGATTTGGGATGAAAGGTTCGAAGTATCCAGATTGTCTGAAAATGATCTCTTCAGCTTGCCTGTGTTCATAACCACACTGATCAAACATGATTTAACTTAGCTGTGAAGTTGTTGTCTGATGTGCAGGGTTGGTTTTTGGCTTCTTTGTGACTGTCTTTCTCTAAATCTGTTCATCACTGTGTAGGTTGGCATGTTGGTTTTCACATGGATTTCCAAGTGCGTGAAATTAGCATGACATGAACGAAAACATTCTGTCTTTCTGATCTTTTACTTTTGCTAAACATCCCAGTACCTCCCAAATAATTTTATTTACTCAAGACTTAATGCTCCCAAACTTTGTAAGCAATCAGAAAAGTATTAGGATATTTGCGTCACATGTTTCAATATCCTCGGAGCATGTATTGTGCAGTGGAGAAAAAGAGAGAGGAGGATGACACTTGAAACAGCTGGTTTATGAAGATGCACTGTCTTTATAACTCAATCATCTAACGGTCTCTTTGACACATTAGACCCATTTCCTTGTCTCCTGCAGTGTGGATATACTCTCAGGTAGGGGTGCTCCGATTGATCGGCTACCGATCACTATCGGCCGATAATCATGTTGGGATGTTTGATCGGCGGTCTCTAAAAGGCCGATCTCAAAAAAACGATCTCAAGCTGATGACGCTGCTGTGAGAGGTTTGGCACGACATGCAGCGGCACCGTCTCAGTCTGGCGCGGGGTAAAAAAATTCTAATGCTGAAGGTGAGGTACACTGTAAAAAATAAGTGTAATTTTAACTGTAAAATTTTGTAAAAACGCTACGGAAAAAAACTGTTAATAGGTTAACAGTAAGTTCCCGTACTATATACAGGGAAAAACTGTAAAATATCTAACCAGATATTTCA
>NW_015660878.1:4717912-4718359 GCF_001515625.1 Sinocyclocheilus rhinocerous | reverse complement strand
AAGTAATTTGAAAACCTTGTGTGAGACGTAATTTCACAAACAACGTGAGTGAATCAGCGCGCGCGCTCTCTCTCAAAATACACAAATGTCTTCAAATCACCACATCGCGTCTATCTATAAGCGAGCTGCACGCTGCACAGTTGACACAGGAATTGTCACTTGCACTTGCAATAAAAAAGAATAAATTTCTTTTTTATTCTTGCCAGTGTTTAATCATTCAGCGCTCTCGCACTCTCCTGGAGACCATGCGCTCATGCACACTCGCACTCGCAGTGCACACACATAATGCCAGGTTCACATTACTCCGTTTGCAGTGCGTATGTGGTGCGTATTTTTCCCGCGCTCATGTTAACGGATTAAAGCGTTCACTGCACACGGTTGTGGTCCAACAGTGCGTTCAGGAGCGGTGCGTCTGCAGCAGTGCAGAGATGGTTTCCGCACCGAGTC
>NW_015660878.1:4715429-4717074 GCF_001515625.1 Sinocyclocheilus rhinocerous | reverse complement strand
AAAGGCAGTAGAGCTGTCTATTTCTGTCAATGGTAAGTTTGTGATAATGTAAGAAAAGTAGTTTAAATGTTTTGCCACTTGCTTGAGCAACTTAATATATAAATCTAGAAGTAAATGCAAAAGTAAAAAGCATTGAATAATGTGTTGCTTATATTTATTGTGTTTAAACATGTCTGTGAAAGATTGTATTACTGTACTGTGTAAAAAAAAGAATTGCAATGCTGAAAAGGCATTTTCAGTGACAATGTTTGGATTTGAAATCAAAATAATATATAAATGTTGTGTTTGTGGTAAACATCAGTAGTGGACTCTTGTGTGAAAGCACAGTCCGTGCTGCTTCCCCTCTCACAAGAGTCAACTAAGAGGGGAATTCTCCCCATTTTCAAAAATGAAATTCAGGCCCTGAATAAATGTCTAAAAATTATATTGTATATAATTATAGTATCAATATAAATAGTTATAAATGATAAAAAGAAGGCTTTAAAAAGATCGGTATCGGTGATCGGTATTGGCAGATACTGCTTTCTGTGATCGGCGATCGGTGATCGGCCTCAAAAATCCTGATCGGAGCACCCCTACTCTCAGGTCATGTGCCGTTTACAGGTGTCATCCAGATGTTTTCTTGCGTGTTCTGATGCTCCCTCTGTTAGTACTTAATATCATTTTTACAGAAATGTTTCTCATCTCTAGCAAAGAGTCTCGTGCTTACACAAGCTTAAAGAAAAAGCATATATATATATATATTTTTTTAGGGGTAATGTGTGGCATAAACATGACCAGCGTGACACTGTCATGGCAGATAAATAGTGATAAACAGAATATCCACATGGTGGAATACTTTTAGGATTATTTGATTCATTAATGTTTTTTTTTTTTCTGGATAATAACCGCTAAACTGTATACAGTAGGCCTAATTGACCCATCCAACCAATTTCCTACACAAATGTGCTAGTTTCATGTGTCGTATTTCTTTGCAGTCTCACATAATGAAATTATTTAAACTCAAATCAATATTTCATGTCCATTTATTTATTTAAGTAGCTGCATAATAAATGCATTTACATAACACATCAGAATTGTGACATACAGCACATGTATATAGTTAATTTAATCAATAATAACTAATATAATTAATAAGTAGAATTAACATAAATTGTGGCATTTATCAATATTTGCTGAAAAAAATCCACCAAGTGAAGACTAATTCAAATTCCATTTTAATTTTTGAATAGATACATGTACATTTTATGCATAAATATATATTTGTAATATAATACAATATAAATATATTTTTGTTTCCGTATAATTAAATGAAAATCACCTACAGTCCTCATTTTGTAACAGAGTTCGTCAAGGTAAACTTAGGGTCTGTTTATACAAGACGTGTGGCTGTCATAAAAACTTGATGGATTTATCCAAACATAAATTAAACATTGAAGAACAGTAAAAATGATAATGAATATGTTATATGGTGCATATATTTAGCAAAATGCCCCTCTCTACAGTTTATTTGTCTATATGATTAATGAGTTTATGGTTACCGAATATGTTTTTTGTGGTAAATGTGACGTTACGTGACATTTACAAGCCATTATATTGACGTCTTTGCGCGGCTGAAACACTGATTGAGCGATTACATGAGACA
>NW_015660878.1:4693069-4715174 GCF_001515625.1 Sinocyclocheilus rhinocerous | reverse complement strand
ACAAAGGACCGAAAACCAATCACAAAGAGTACTTTCTTCATTTAAAAACTTGAGATGCAGTGGAATGGGGAAAACCGCCATAAAGTCTTGAGACATGTTTTCTAAAAGTTGAACTTGCATTAATTTTACATAGCTTTCTAAACATGCGGCTCTCTTGTGCGAGACGTGAGTGCAACGCTGATAGATGTCCCTCTAGAAAATGCGATAAATATGCGTTCTGTGTGAACGGCTTGGTTTCGGTTTTGACGTAAACAACATCATCTCCGCATTGATTGTTCTCTTTTATTTTGAATGAACAACGTAGCAGCGCCACATCTAGTGGGTTCAACTGGATAGGCTAAAAAAAGCATTAAAATACATTGACACTTACATCGTCATCGCATCTTGTGTGCCACTGATAAGGCTGCCTGACGCACACCTAAAATCAGAATGCAACGTTTTTGCATTCGAATGTGGATTTTTATTTTAAATTCGACAAGTATTCGAAATTCGACTTTTTTTTTTTGACAGCCCTTCTACAGAGATCTGTCACTCTACATGAAACAGCGCCAAAACGGCATTTATTGTTTGAATACTTCAATACAATGGACAGAATTTGAAATCTGAGACTTTGTTTCATATTGAAAGTACCAAAGCACAATGCTTATTGCGATATATTGGATGGGAGGTGCCCTTCAATGTTTCGTCCATTAACTGAAAACAGGCTAGAATAATCGATTCTTGGGATTTAAGAATCGATATCGTTCTGTAAAAATGAGAATCGATTAAAATCGAGATATCAATATTTTTTACCCAGCCCTAGAATTTGCACTGACATAGACCAAATTCGGACTGTTTAGTTTGCATAATGATAATGAGAGTCAGAATTTGTGACTATCTTATGTAGTAATAAAATCATCCGGCTTCAGCAGAACTGTGTCCTTGAGTTATTTCATTGTTAGAGACCATAGCCATGCATAAAATGTTATTACATAAACTTTTTGTTTGGCATGTAATAAATCTCAGAAGTTGCACAGGCATAAATCTTTTTATCAGCAAGTGAGCTGCTTGTGCCTAATGGTGTTTTAAAATGATTTACCTCAGCTCACCGTCAGACTATGACTAATGTGATTTTTATTTGACTGACATTATATGACCTGTAGAACTTCGTCTTCCACCTTCTCGCTAGTTATAATGACAAATGAGGGATGTTGTTTGTCACAGTGGCATTTGTCTTACATATCACACTTCCTTTGCTTATAGGTTTCTCATTTTCAAGAGCAAAGAGTTTTTGTTTGTTGTGAAGTAATGTAATTTTTATTCAGGTTCTGCAGTAGTAGTGCAGTAGTGAAACTTTCTATTTTTTGTCTTTAAAACTCTGTTGATTGTGACATCTCCTGACAAGAATCTGCCCATCCGGTGGAATAAAGCTCCTTCCAGCTCTTTATTGGTAAAGATCCTCCCTTGCCACATTCAAGTGACCATTGTGTCAACCTTAAGCAGTTCCGTTTGTTATTCTATGATGGATTGCCTTTTCTGCATTCACGACAAAACATTTAGAAATGGCTGTGTCAATTAATCTTTCAAAGGACTGAGAAGCAAAAACATGTTTAAAGCTGTGTTTACTTAGATGTGGCAATATTCTGACGACTATAAGAAAACTAATAGTAGATTTACCCAAAAAGTGTACATTTTGGCTCTGTGACACTATTAAAACATTGTTCTTTGTTTGAGCACCCTGACACAGCAACTTTGGCTTGAGTTTGTTTAATTCTTAAAGGGTTAGTTCACCCAAAAATGAAAATTCTGTCATTAATTACTCACCCTCATGTTTTGTCAAACCCGTAAGACCTTCGTTCATCTTCGGAATGATATTTTTGATGGAATCTGAGAGCTGTCTGACCCTGCATAGACAGCAACGCAACTGAACTGTTCCCAAGTCCAGAAACGTAGCAAGGAGATCTGTAAAATTGCGGATGAACCACTGATGCTGTTCTGTGTCAGCTGCGTCACGCGGATATGTTATTTTCATTCTAATCAAAGCACAAACAACGTAGGAAACCGATCCGGTGTGACGCAGCTGACACAGAACAGCATATGTTGTTTACGTCAAGCGGATATTCTCCAAAATGGCACCAGGGTGATGCGGAGGAGACGAAATGTTGAATAAAGTCGCGACATGAGGGTGAGTAATTAATGACAGAATTTTCATTTTTGGGTGAACTAACCCTTTAAATGAGAGACATGACATGAACAATAAATGCAGAAAAAAGAAAAATGCTGAAAGTTTTTTAAATAAACATCCACTGAAACTCTCATAGACCTGTTTTGTTTTTCATTAGACTGTTGTTAGTGTTGAGTTTGAAGGCCCAGCTCCAGACGAGGGCTGCTCCATGGGTAGGCCAATGTTGTATTGTTGGCAGTGGCTCATTTGAATAGCCCTTTAGTATTTTGTGTGAGCAAGTCAGCGCCATTTGCATTTGTTCCAGTCACAAAGGTTTACAGGTCAATAGAGACCAAGCTAACATGTCGAGGAACCCTCTCTCCTCTTATTCTCCTTTCTCTCCTGTCTCTCAACCTTCTTTTGCCCTTCCTTGGTTGTCATGATAAACTCTGCCCGTCTCCCTGGGAATGTGTTTGTGCATGCGTATGTGCGTAGCAACACCTCAGATGTCTGGTGAGTGATTAATTCTAAACTAGGAATAAGACTGAAGAGAGGCCCTCGGTAACCCTCAAGCAAACACCAACAATAATTTGATTTTCACACTTAAACATGCTTATTTAGCCCGTGCATGGTTGTGCATGCGTGTGTCTGTAGATCTGCACACTGAGGCAGAAGAACGCAGAGCATACCTGATTAAATGGAGCCCATTCAGGACTGTTGTTTGTAAGCAGTTTGAATGGCTGCAGTGCTGACACGTAGCTTCTTAGACGCGCACACATAGACAGAACCAGAAGTCCCAGGTCTTCATAATTAATCCTAGAGTGAGCTCATGGCCCAATCCTCAGAGCTTTAACTCTGTACTTTCCATATGTCACACTCGTGCATACATGCGCACATACAGAGAAGGATGTTTACACATGACAAAAGTTTCTCACGTGTCACAAGCTCCTTGATTTTTTTTGGGGAGGGGCATTTTTAAGAATTACAGTTTTTGTGTAAATGCATGTGTTTATTTATAACAAGTACCAGTTTAGTTGCATTCCTTTAGTTGAATTAAAGATTGAACTAAAAATTACAATTCTGTCATTATTTGTTCAGTGTAATGTCATTTGAGTTACTTTTTTCTGGGTAATTTAAATCGAGTTATTTACAGCAGAATGGCCAAGCTGCTTTTTTCCATAATGTGAAACTAAATTGTAACTACAGCTGTGAGGCAGGTTTTAATACATATTTCAGTGAATAATGACTTTAATATCAGTCAGTTCCTCTCATAAAGTCATTCCAAGAAGATTCGGTGGTGCATTTAGAATTTTTTGGAGCTTGACAGTTCCTGATCTCCCTCTGTTTTCATTGAATGGATGAGAGAAGCATCAATATTCTTCAAAAGTTCCCTTTTTGTGTTCTACAGTGTACAAAAATTCATATTTATGACAGTGATTAAATTATGACATTTTTGGGTGAACTATTTCTCTATAATAACTTAAAAATGTTAATAATATTACTGTTTGAACCTAGTTTACAACATATTTATATGTTTATGTTGGTCTATATTTTTAAAAAAATTTTTAGATACATATGTCTTGCATAGTAAAAATTGCAGTAATACTGTGTCACCATGAGCACGTGTAGCTCAAATGTGCTTTAAATATGAAGTCCTCTGGTAGCGCAACAGTACCATAGCCTACTTTTTATCTTTATCAGAGACATGATGCTGCAATTTTTTAAATACTTTTATTTATTTATTGACTTATTTTTAGTCAGAAGCTAACGTTTTAATAAAATGTCTTGTATATCACTCATGACCATCTGATATGTCATGCACTGTAAAAAGTGAAAATAAACAGTTGTTCCCTGATTGGTATTTGATTTGATCTAACCCTTAAAATTGTTTTGTTTGTTTTGTCTAATGTAATCAGTCATATTAAGTAATAATAAGTAAATTTATTTAGATTAACCACATAAGAGAATCTCTATTAGCACTGTTAGCTTTTCTGACATTTTTACAGTGTGTGCGTTTGCGCTTTTGACAATATTTTTAGTGTGGCCACAGGAAGGCAGTAGTCAATCTCTGCATCTCTCTTGTGGCCCGTTATTGTCCCCTCTGAGCTGGATGTGTGAACTGCAGCACAAAATGTGGGCTGCTGGATCAGCATGGATGCTACATAAAGACTGCTTTTGTTATAGCCTGCACGCTCATGACCGCTGGCATCTATAGCCCCTCACCCTCAACCACACCAGACTCTACCGGGCTGAGTGGAGAAACCCCTATGGAGGGAATGGATAGTGACTTTCAGTCTTAGAAGCTCACACCCATAAAACTTTATAGCAAAATGAATAAATAAACTTTAAAAGATGTGTATTTTCCTTCTGAGGACAATAAAATCTTATCTTATTCCATTACAGATCAAATTTAAGTGAATTTGTCTCATTAGAGATTCATTATATAAGGATAACACAATTCTTAGCTATAGATCAGATAATGTTCCAGTGCAGTGTAACTCACTCTGTTCGCAATTTGCGATGTAATTATGATTTGAAAATTCCACACAGCCCTTTAATGCTGTCGGTAGATGACGAGCAGAGCACGTGGCACTTGAGCATGCGTGTCTGTCGGGTCTCAGTCAACACGGGCCTTGGAACTAGAGCGATGACGGCAGACGTTGCCTTGCAGCCACCGGGCCGATATTGCACCATGTTCACCTCAGCCTATTAAAGGTTGGGATTCCCATCGGGAGAACACTCACGAGCAGACAATTAATGGAACAAAAAATAAGAAGAAAAACCATGACAAGATAATACGTTTGCGATAATGAGCCTCCACTGACCTATAATCATCCTTTTAAAATGAATTTTAACCAGGATAACGTCCTTGAACACCAGCAATGACGAGTGCCACATTCCGTGTGGTTCTTCTAAAAATTGGATGTTATTATAGACTTGAGTTGATGACCTAGGCAGAGATTGTCATTCCCAGGAGAGCAAGTTGACCTCTAGGCCATCGTTTCATGGTCCTTCAGCAATGATTGAGAAATTCTAGATGACGCAGTACTAAGGGATTTTTTTTATGCTGTATTAATTAAAACTAAAATGTATGTAACTAAGACCATCTACAAATGCTAATCTGGCTCAGATGATGTGTTTATGCTCTAAAATTTAACTGCATAGTGACTAAATTTAGTCTGAAGCTGAGCTCAATTAAAAAGGGAAATTACACTGGAAAGTTTATTTCATGGTCTTGCCATTATTAAAACCATGCTTCACTTATCTGTTTATTTAAAGGGGTCATATGATGCGATTTAAATTTTTCCTTTCTCTTTGGAGTGTTGCAGGCACTTTATCCCCCGGCCTCTGCTCACTGTAGGCCGCGGTGTGTGGTTTCGTTGTGAAAGCGAAACTACTTTGTTCGTTGTGAAAGCGAAACTACTTTGTTTGGCCTTCCAAAAATGGACACGACTAGAAATCAGTGGTTAAGTTGTATTTACAACACTGTTCCAGACGGCCAATCACAACGCACTGGATAGCTGGCCAATCACAGCACACAGTGGGGGACGCGTTTCAGAAAGGCGGGGCATAGAGGAGAAACAATAATGTACAGTATGTGAAAAATAATGTGTTTTTTGAACCTTAAACCGCATAAACACATTTCATTACACCAAATACACAAAATACTGTTCTTTTTAGCAGCATCATATGACCCCTTTAATATAGAGAGTAAATCAGCAGTAAAAAAAACATTTATGTAAAGAATTTCATCATCCAGAGGGTGTGATGATATCATCCAGCACATCCCTTTCTCCGGTCGTTGACGGTTGCGGGGTAAGAGGGTTGACTGGGTGTAGAAGGCTCAGCTGGGGCAAATCCTGGAGGTCTTGTCCACTCAGAGGCAAAGTGACGTGGCACATGCAAAAGCAGTCTGTGCTGGCTTTTAAGAGCCAGAACTGTCCCCATTCCCCTCGTACACACACAGCTCTCCAGCACTCAGGAAAATAAAGAAGGACTGGTGTATTAAAATGTATTATTAGAAGCAAACCAGAATGGACAGGCTGTTTGGAGTGAAGATGAGAGTTAACATGCATCAGAGGTTATTTAGGGGGGAGTAAACTGCACTGAATGATGCCTGCTCTGCGTGTTGGGGAAATATTTGGATACGGACGTAGCAATTAATTTGAGCATGCAGTTTAAAGATTGAAGGTTTGTTGTGTGTAGCTTCAAACAGCTTTTCCTCTCTTAAAATGTTTGAATGCATTAGAAGTCATTTATAATTTAACACTGTTTAAAACTTATTTATAATCTCACATTTTGGTATACCCGTGGGCTGGAGTTCATTTGTGGTTAAATATTTGCTAGTCATTTGTTAGAATAATGACTTTTTTGGTTAATGCCCTTTCCCCTACAGCTTAAAGTGATATATTTGGTTCTGTGAGCTGCGTATGTCTTCTCAAAAATAGTGCACCTGTTAATTTTCAATTGTGCTTTTTGACTTGTGTTTTTATTTTGAAATGGTCTGATAGCTTTTGGTAGTTTCAGAGTTAATCAAAGTGCCACCGAATCCTGCTCCTCTCTCCAAACACAAAGTGCTCAGCAGAAAGTTCTGGAGATTGTAGCATGCGGCAGTTAGCGGCCATGCGAGTGAGCTCTTGTGAAGTGGACACGGAGAAAGTCTGTCCTGTCGATCCTTTTTTTTTTTTTGTCCCTTTTTCCTCACACGACTGAATTTTTTAAGGTGAGTTACTTTTAGAGTAAAGTAGCTTTTAAAAAGTTTCATTGTATTTCCAGCTGTCAGATACAGATAAAATCACAAGTGAAGTCAAATAACTCTTGTTAAATTCATTCCTTTTTAACCGTTCAATTGAGACCTCCATGATCAACTCGTTCCTAATTAATGTTACTGTAGTACTGCTTGACTTTGTTGCAGAATAGTACAAAAATGCACAGTAAAAAAGAGAAAAAAACAGCACTTAAGTGTGATTATCTAAAAAATTTCTTATTTCTTAAAAACTGCCAAGCTCAGTAGTTTAGTAACTGTATTGTGTAAGTGTAAATCTCAAAAATCCCTACAGATGTTACTGCACTGATTTAAAAATAAAAAAATGAAAGTATGTATTGTGACTTTCAGATATGTATTAACAGATGTTATAACCATGCTTTTATATTTATTACTATTCATTAGAATAAAGTTTATTTTTAATATTGCAATGCCATTTAATGAAGAAATTAACACCTAATAAAATTAATATATAAAAATAGCATGTAAGGAAAGTTTAAGAAAAAAAGAGCATTTCAATAGAATTATTGTTGTATTATTCCTGTTTAAACCAGAATTCCACAACCTGATTACACAGTGATTTAAAAATAAAATATGCATTGCTGAAATGGCTCTTGTTTTTAGCAAATAAGAGACAGAAGAGCCATTCAGTCATATCTTTCACTGTATTAACCCCATTTTTCATTCAGAGTATCCATTGTTTGAATTCAGAAGTGTGTTAGGAATATTTTAATTTTAAAGACTTTTTTTAAATGGTGAATTAATATAATTGCTAATAGGAACAAACTTCTGGCTTTGTTGAATCTCCACTGCCGGTAAAAGAAAAAGGAGGACAAATCAAGTTCAGGTGGTTTGTTAAACTTTTTAAATGAGAACATAAATTGTATAATCTTTCTATCATTCTGTCTGAGGGTGAAAAGTAGAAGAAGTGGGTGAAATCTGTATTGTCATTCCTTTTTTCTTTCGACAGAAAGTTAAATTACATTGCATCAGACACCTTTTGGTCTCAATAGATTTCTGTCGTTTCTTTGTTTGGAAACTGAAGATGTTTTCTCTTTTTATGTTAATAATAATAATAAATATAAAATACCACTTATGATATTTTTTTAAGATATGTTAAAAAAAAAAAAAATAGTGACATTTCCATTTTTCATCATGCATATTGAAATTTAATTCAGCCCTTGTCATATTGTGGTCGGTTTGAATCTCTGTTTGCAATGCCTAATGTGCCTTTGACTTATTTTATTAATTTGTGTTGTCTTTTAGAAATAAATGTTTACACTACTAAATTATAGTAAATGCATCTGCAATAAATAGCCAAAACTAAATAAATAAATAAATCCCATAAATTTAAATGATGGGAAGCAACCATTTTATTTTGTTGCTATTACAAAGCAAATGTTTGCAGAATTCAGTATCATAAAATAATTTTCACATCATAGCACTTTTTACAAAATGTATTTCTATAAACGCATAAACATTTTTTTCTTAAAAAAGTTTTTTCTCAAATTTGTCTGAAGTCTCACAAAACATCTAATATTAATGTCTCTCATTCGTTTTAACATCTCTCAAAATAAATATATAGTTCATACCTTTTTTCCCCACAATCGTGATCTTTTAATGATTTGTGATTGTCATCTTAATAGTGGTTAGATAGAAGATCACACCGTGTAGAAAGTAACTTGCATGCAAACCCAGATCAGACCAATGCTTTTTTTCTCTTCTGACTTTTCCGATTTTTTTTTTTTACTATATATTTATTTATTTGTTTTAAAATTATTCTTTTGTTAAGCAGTGCTGACCGTCGATGTAACTGGCTTGGCACTCTGAACGCACATGTTCAAGGTTATGCCTACTGTTTTGCAGAGCCGTAACAATCACACTGCACAGTTTCTTTCGTTACAAAATATCAAGACTTGTTACACCAAAATATGATTGTTTTATTTATAATACAGATATCTGCATAATTACACGCAGGGAGCCTCATCCTTTCTGCGTGGACATAGGCGCATGCTCTTATCAGAGGTGACCGCCATGTTGTCTAACTGTCCTCCATTTTGTGATTTCAGACCTTTACTGTACTGTTGCACAGCTGCCCCACCCTTACGAAATTATGCAGTCGTATCCCGATGGATCCGAAACGCTGACGCTAATCCTTACTGATTTCATCTGGAATTATTGAGCTCTTATTGGACACAAAATCATTTTTACCTTGTGTGATATTGTTGCTTCAGTGTTGCTTCAAATGATGGTACTATTACTGCTCTATAAAAAGCTGTTTTGAAACATCATTTTCTTTTTTCTGTAGAATTGCAGATTCTTTAAAATGCTTTAGTTTGCAGTGGTAGGGCAGAATGGGAAATTCTTAAACAATACCATACCAGTAGCTTGGGCTTATGATTAATAAATGTCATCTACTCTACTACTGAGAGAAAAACAGTTGTCCTCATATTAACTGACAGGACAAGGACAACAGGAAACATAAATGCAGTTCACATGGCAAATTTTCTCAGAGCAAGAACAAGGTGTGTGTGTGTGTGTGTATGTGTGTAATCAAGGCATCTTCCAAGTTTGTGGTAAAATTGAATCACACCCACAGAATCAGTTAAAACATGTAGTGAATTTTCAGTTTTTGTAATGTTATCCATCATAACTCTCATTTAAAAGTAGCAGGATTTTTTATTATTATTATTATTATTATTAGTGTGTTATAGTTTGAAAGACACTTTCATTTCGGACAGTAACAGTGAAGAGTCAAGGTAGTCATCTTTTTTTATTTCATTCTCATTTATTTTATTTTTGTTAAATAATATTCAAATATTAAATAGTTTAAAATATAATCATTTTTAAGTTGTTTATTTGCTGCTTTTAATGCTTTAGTTATAAAAAACAACTAGTACAATTCTTTATAGACCATTCCAATCTTATGCGGAATTTTGTCTTTAAATGAATAAATCTTTTAAATTAATACATTATTATTATTATTATTGTCAGTTGGTGTCAATCAGTTACCAGAGCTCCGCTCATGTTTCTGTCAGTGCCGCGGCGAGCCTTAAGGGTCATTAAGCGTCTTCTGACGGCAGGCAGGGGTCAAGGGAGTTAATCGGAGTTGATGGAGGGGCCCTCTGAGTGACAGTCCTAAGGGGCTCACCTCTTAATCCCTGTTTGTCTGTGTTTTAGTACTCTTTACCTATACAAAGCAAACAGCACCCTCCCTCTCAATGGGGACCAGCCTGCTCCCAGTCTAGCACTTCTGACCTGTGGGTCGTGCCCTTTGTTCCTGTCTCTACAGAGGCTGACCTCAGATTTCACCTCTGTAATTGAGGAGTCCTGTAGACACGTGCCCACGGGGGCCCAGGAGAGACCACCACCGCTGCAAGCTCACTGCTACCTCTGCGCCGGAGGAAAAGGGTGTCTGAAAATGACGTTTCCTATGAGTCCCAAGCAAAAAATAAATGTTTGGCCGATCAGATCTTGCTATGGTTTTCTGATCATTTCCCAGCTGTTTTGTTTTCTGTCATGTTGTGTAAAATGTGGCTTAATTGGCTTTAATATCTTCTACACATACACTGTGCCTTCACAAATCCACTTGGTCATGTGAATGTGGGCTTGTTTGTATTGAACATTAAATTTTCTCTCTATATATGTAAACTCTAGATCTTTTGCGAAAGATTTAGACACTGATGGACATTTCAGATTTTAAACATGTTGCTTTTTCTGTGGAACTCCAACTCTCATTTGATGAACTAGGCCACCAACTAGGATTGAAATGCTTCTCACTTCTTTAATCTGTGCCAGGCTTGTCTTGTTGTGTTTTAATTAATTTTTTTGCTTCATGGGAGTGTTATGTTGTCTATATTGAGACACTTTTGTTTTTGTCTGTTTGTTTGTTTGGTTTTTTCTCTTCACTGATGAAAAATTGCAGGTTAAAGAAGCTCATGTTATTAGTTTTTACTCATTGCCCTCTCCACAAAAGCATAATTATGGGTGGAAAATTGCAGCTCAGTGATGTGCATGTGCAACACATGGCTGCAAATTCCTTAGGATGCTTTTTTAAGTTGTTCTAGTTGATTATGCTGGAAACCCTGATGTTAATTTGGGAGGAAAAGAAAATATACTTTAAAGGTCCTACAGACAGTTATTAGGATCTGAGATCTCGCGAATGGCTTGTTAATGTTCGTTTAATTAATTATTTTAGTTTGTGCTTTTGACATCCTCTTCAATTGTATGTTTAGATCTGATAGGGTTAATGTGCATTTTAGTATTTAGTAAGGCATTTTTTGACACATGAAGTAATGTTTGGAGACCATTTTGTTCTCTTTGCTTCAGTTTTGATATTCGACCGATGTAATGTCAACAAAAGACAGGCTAACGTTTTTTGTTATATATCTATAAATCACGTTGGATGCACTTATTAAATGTGGAAAAAGTGACCAACCCGCTGTGCTTTTTAACCTCGTGAAGACTCACTATAACCGTTATCGCTCTTTGGTAACTTTAACCCCAGAACACATACACGCTTTTCAAATCACACGAGAGTCTTTTTAAAATGATCTCAGCGATGGTGCATTAAAGTGCTCTGAGGTTGAGCCCTGAAAAGTACCATAAAGAGTTTGTTTTGATAGGCGTTTGATCATAGTCTCTGAGCCTTGTGAAGGATGGGGCCTTACAGAACAGCTCACTGTTTGGGAGTTGGCAGCTGACCCAAAACCAAAATTGTATCCTCAAATGAACTTTAATGCAATGTACAACACAACACGTGCGCCAAGTCCCGACTCCCTGCTCGCAGGTCCTATAGTAAACAAGCAAGAAAATGAACGCCTGAGAATCAGCAACAGAGAATGAGAAATAAAACAGATAATGTGTTATAAGAAAATGAGAAGTGCAATTTTTCTTGTGTGAGGTGCGCCGCCTTCGTGATTGGCCGACAGACGTGGCGCAATGTGACGTAGGCGCGTCGTACCTTGTGCCAGAGCGTGACCTGTTGCCATTAGGGAATCAGACTCGAAAAAAAAAGGGGGTGAGCACTTGGAATTTGATTTAGCTGTAACGGTTTTATACGGGTGCAACTCGGCCCAGATTTGGTGTTGAATCGAGGGTGGGGTGTGTGGTATGTAGAAACTAAGTATGTGTGTGTGAGAGTGTGTGTGTGTGTGTGTGTAGTGAGAGGTCAGTTCCATGAGGGAGCCAGAAAGAGGAGGCCGAGAACGAGGCAAGGAAATCTGGGCGGACCGGGTGCTTTCGGTCCCTCCTCCACATCAATGTGTGTGTGTGTGGATCTGCGTGTGACAGCCTGATGAGCAGCAGCACCCTCTATGCAGCCATGTTCGCTGGTCGACGAGCATGCTTTTATCAACTCTTTAGTTTGCTAAACGCAGAAAAGGTTCGTGATACAGTCCGAGGAACAGAAGCAGGCGAAGGCTCCACACTGGCACGTTTTGGTATGTGTTTTTGCATTCTCTTTGGGCTTGTTCGCAGTAGACAGATCAACTGTTTGAACTTGTATTTAATCGCCGCATTGATTAACAACAAAAAAAGTTTTGCACTCGACAGTGCTGGCATGTTTACAAGAGCGTGCAATAGCCGCACAATGGATTGTTGGTAAAATACAGCACAGAATAACGAAATCTTGAATAATTTTTTTGCATCGGACTGCCTCACAAGTTATTGAATTCTGGTTCAAAAGGGAGGCGTAACGGAGGTGTACCCACGAAAGATCGAAAAACATGATTGGCGGCATGCTCCGCTAATTATTCCTGCACCAGGCGGATTCTCAGGTAGGCCGTGGTTGCAGAGTGTGTGTACATGAGCGTGTGTGTGTGGTCACTGCAGATGAAATCTCCCTGCAAATTGCGACAGATGTTTCACCCCCAGACCGTCTCACCCATACGCCTGACGCTTCTTGGGACAGTGGGATGTACAAAGACACCCCAACATTTACACGCTCCACTTTTCCCAGAACCCTCCATCATGATATGGTCATCTTTGAACTGCTGACTCTTTTAACCTTTTCTCGTTTGTGATTGCTTGTATAGCTATTCAGTGCTTTCGAGCCAGAGGACAACTTCAAGGATCGAGTTTGGTCTTGGCGGCGGAGCGCCTGTGCATTTGGTAAATTGTGTTTGAATGGTTCGTAACGGGTGTGAGCGTATGTTTGTGTGCACTCTCTGGGTGAACCGGAGTCTGTGTCACGCTTCCCTCCTCTCTTCAGCTCTCCCTCCCTCCCTCGCTCACTGGCTGGAACACTGCCTCTCGGTTTCATCATCAACTTTTTTCCCTCCACTTCAGTTTTCCCTCTCTCCTCTAATTCCCTCCCTTTCTCTCTCTCTCTCTCTCTCTCTGTGCAGATAGAAATGAAAAAAAGCCTCTACCGCTGTTTCCACAATTCAGTCTCCTCCCCTTCACCCAGTCTGTGCCAAGAGAAGGAGGATTTCTACTACTCACAGGATTTTAACCCTGTAGCACAACCAATTGGTTCAAGCTGCTTCTGCCACTTCAGTTTTTCCAGCGTGTCTTTTCTACCACTTCCCTAAACCTCGTCGGCGTGTTCTTCTGCATTTTCATCACCTCGAGACGCTTTCAATCGGAGCATTTACGGCAGCCGGAGGTGTGGCATTTCTCATCCTCACCAGGGGTTAACGGATCCTTTCCGTTGCTGAGCTTTGAAAATGGCTGTATTCTCCCTGCTTGTTGCGTGTCTCGGAGAAGGGAGGCGCCTGGAGTTCTATCACTTTAGCGCCACCCTTTCTCTCTCTGTCTTTTGCCCTCCCTCTCTCATACACACACATTCAGTTCTTCTTTCTCTCTCTCTCTCTCTCTTTCCCTGTCTCTGAAAGGAGAGTAGGAGTGCGGTGCGGTGTCGGAGCTTTTTCTGGGACAGGTGCCAATTCCAAACAAAAGACATAAAAAGGCAATGAGTGAAAGCTGCCTCGATCGTAAGAAAGAAATATGTTGCACGATGAAACGCAAGAAGTTTGTGGCGACCGTGTGCATGTGCGGTTGTGCGCGTTCGACTGAATAGAAATGTTTGAAGCTAAGATTTGAAATACTTTTCTTCTCTATCTCTCACAACACTCTCTCACTCCTCTGGTGCTCTGCAGCCACTGAAGGCATTTCAGTCATGGGGTGAAAAGGGGAGGAGGCTCGGTTTTCAAGCTCCTGAATTATTCATACGCCTGGGCCAACGCTGCGATCGGACTGACTGGGACATTAACATGCAGCGGACATTCTATTTGTCTGTTTGCTAACATTCCTCATTCAAAGACTTGTTAACTGCAAGACGGGCCGACACACGCATCTCTCGGTTTGCTATTGTGGCCAGGGCCCGGTCGTCCCAGACCAGGGGACCGCAGGCTGACTCGTAGCCCAGCGCTGGGGACACGCAGCTGGGGTGGGAGGATTGGCTTGGCCCCCTGGCCTACCTCCTTCAGTCCTTGTGCCTGCTGTGGAAAGCTCACTGCTTCTTCTTCTCCTTCTCCTTCTCCTTCTCCTTCTCCTTCTCTCTCTGTCTCTCTCACTCTCACTCTCCTTCAACACAGGGCTGGTGAAGTGAGTAGAAATGGCCTTCAGCACTTGTCCTGGAATGTTTCTATCTACAGGCACATGTCAGTGTTATCGGGTAAGTTGCGAATATTTGAGTTTTGTGTGGTATTTGGACATATTTAGTTTGTTTTTCGTTTCTCTGATGTATTTCTTGATTTTTGTGTCTTTAGAATGTGTGTGAAATATTCCTGTTATGGTTTTATGGTTTATATGAAAAAAATCGTTTTATAAACCGTACGATTCCTGAAGAAAATGGCGTACGGGGTATGTAAAGGCAGTTCATATCAGCGCCCAACAAATAAGTCGACAAGTAAGTCGACCTTCCACAGTGCATAGTTTTGGGGTTAATGTTTTTGTGAGTGAGAAGAGGTTTTCTTTTTGGGAGTGAGAGTTTTAAATCATGTTATCGGAAAAAGGTTTTTAAGAATTAACCTTTCATTTTCTGATGCTTTCGGTGTGTGTTTATTGGAACACTTCAACATAGTGAATGGACATCAGCTATTTGGGCCTTGTGTTTGATTATCATGTTGTATTGTCGTTTATCTTATGAACTGTTCATTGCGATTAATATTTTTAAAATATTTTTTCATAATATTGAATTGTAACATGGATACTTATGGATAGAAGCATAATATATGCCACATCAGAGGTTAGTTTGCGCAGTTATGCCTTAAAACTCGAATATACGTGACGGTACTTTGTGTTAATTATGTAAATGTTTCAATTGAGTTGTTCTTTGATATTTTTTTTTCTGTAGCTTTTTTTTGGTTGCTTAATTTCTATAGTTTTGATGTAAATGTAAAATTCTACGCAAATTCATGTCATTTTGACTAAAATATATCATTGTTTAAATGTACACATATTTAAATATATCGAACATGTCCATATTTCATTTGAAATCAGCAAAGAACAATTTCTGCAATTTATACAAATTTTAACCTATGAATATACATATTAGTTGTATTTATAAAGAAGGCATTTGCTCAATCTGAACGATTTATGTATTATTTTAAGGCTTTTATTTAAGGAATACATATTACGTAAAGATGTCTTTTGAAATTTTCATTTTAGAAAATAAATTACCACCCCACTGTTCTTTTTTCTGTCTCTCACACACACACACACACACACACACACACTGCCTCTCTCTCACACACACGTAAAAAACCCTCTTATGGCCCTCTTAAAAGTAAATAATTTATAGGTAAAATCGTATTTACCT
The DNA here is from genome assembly GCF_001515625.1 of Sinocyclocheilus rhinocerous. NCBI lineage: Eukaryota > Metazoa > Chordata > Actinopteri > Cypriniformes > Cyprinidae > Sinocyclocheilus > Sinocyclocheilus rhinocerous. Next base: position 4,699,502 of record NW_015660878.1, on the reverse strand, counting down.
AATCAGAATTTACCAGCTGACCCCTTTGTGATATTTAAGAATCATTTACATAAAGATATTTTAGATATTTTATACTCTAGAATTTACAGGCATAAAAGTAAACAATTGTGTTTCTTCGTTCAAACAAATGATTTTGGCTCGTAGCAGGCTGTTTAGTAGTATGAGTGAGAACACCAGGGGCAGTGCTGATGAAGTGTGTTGGCACAGAAAATGCACGTTGGTTGGCAGTGCCCTCCCCCACCCCTTTTTTGGTGGTGAATGGAGTGTTCCAGAGATGATGTATAGTGTAAAGAACAGAGCAGGTGGCATCATCTAAAGAACGGAGAGGGAGTTTGGCATAGGAACAGAGATTTTCAGGATAAACGTACCCCTTTTGCTAATTTGTACCAAAGATTTTTTTTCTTTCTTTTTTATTTTTATATGAAAATATTCATGGTTTTGACACAAATGCTGACTAGCTTACATCGTAAATTAAGATGCGATATTTAATGAACTTGTGAACTTAAAAATGAACTGAAAATTACCGTTTTAAGGATTAGGATTTTCTGGGATCTTTTTTCTAAAATTTTGTCATGAAAATAGAATTGCATGTGTGTCAAACTGTGGCAAGGCATTCCCAGACATGCCGAAAAGCAGCGAGCATGTGTGCACTAACTGAGACACCCGCCCTCGCTGTCACGTACAGACGTACACACACTCCCTCACACACACCCAGACACACTTGCAGCCATGTGCTCCATAATAGACCTCTGATTCAGCCCTGAATAGAGTTCCCACGCCTCAGTGTGTGTGTCTGTAATAGTTAAGGGTGTAGACCCCCCCACGCCCACCCTTTTCAAAAGATACTTGTGTACTCTCTCTCACACACACACACACACACAGTCTAGACTAAAGATGTCTCCTTCATTCTGTTTCGAGGTGTATTTTAACAGCTACACACTGTGAATTGATAATTAGTTCATTTCGGATGAAGTTCCCAGGGTGGAATTTAACGAAGGATGTGACAAAGCGATCAAAACTATTAAAAGCCTCGTAGATTATAATAAATGTCACTTAAATATTTGCGTAATGTTTTTTTTTTTATATTTCAAGTCATTTTAATTTTCAGTTTAATGTATAAATTGAATTTTTATGATGGCGGTATGGAATTTCAGCTGAACAGCTTAACATGATCTGCACTAAAAAGGCAATACTTATGAAATGAATTCATGAATTACTTTACATATATGTTATTGTGTGATGTTTCAAGCCAGGTTATGTTAATTGTTGAATATTAGTTTGTGTATTTTTTAATATTTCAAATTGTGTAATGGTCCAAATGCAGTATGAATGTGTATTATTAAATCGCACATCTCTCTCTCTTTTTTTTTTTTTTGTCTTGTACAAAATATATCAGTGATGCCATATCAAATCTATACAGACAGACATCAAGCATTATTATAAGATTAGGAAAAAAGTAGCTTTTAGAATGAGAAACAGACCGTGGTGTACTTGAGACAGAAATTCTATAATAAAAGTGTTTTATATTGTGTTCGCCTACAGCTGGCAACATTAAAGGTGTGGAGGTAGAGAGGTTTCATTCGCCGCTATGCACAGGATTTTATTGTTGTGCGAGATCTAAATCATGTTTTTTTTTTTTTTTTTTGGGTGGAAGTTTGGAGGCAAATACAATTGTAGATAGATAAAATATAAATTATGTTTGTGTACTCTTTTGGACATTTTCTGTTTTTATCAAGCAGATATAAATTTGTATTCTCAGGAACTAATGGTTTATGTTATTTTCAATATCCTGAGGATAACAGCAGAAAAGCTGACGGACCCTTCGCATATCGGTGTGTTTGTCTTCAGTATTTTAAAATGTTTGAACCATTTTTATGAACATTTATTTGTTTCCTGTGTTTTTTATTATCATTAGTCAACTTAATCTGAAAACGATTATACTTTAATATCAGGATTAAACTAAATAACTAATAATTATAATTATTTAAAGAGTTCTTACCGTGTTTTAGAGATTTAGATGAGCGTTTGAAGGAGTTATTAAAGAAGTGTGTGAAGGAGTGATTATTGATTTGGATGAGGTACTTATATTTTTATGATTTTCATGCACACAAACGTCTTCTAAATATTAGAAATATTGTTTGCAGTATTGCTCATATTTTTGTGTTACTGTTCGATCTATTTCATTTTAAAACAAAAATAGATGAAAGATAAATTTATCCTTTTTGGAAGTTTTTCATATTTTAGATTTATATTTCATTCATTAATGTCTTGTCTGAATTTTATGGCAGACTCACAGCAAAATATATATATATATATATATATATTACCATTAACTATTTTTCTTATTGACAAATTTCTTGTTTCAAATATTTTTTAATTTCAAATATAGTTTATGCTTATAACAATAAAAATAATTGCCAAAGGGTAACTAATAATTTAATATATTTTATCTTAGTATCTTCTTAACTTGAAAATATGTGTGTAATCACTCGCCCCTGTGAGGTTCGTGGCCTGTGTGAGTCAGTAGTGTGTGTGTGCCTCCTCCTTGTCTGAGGTAAACCACACTGCTGCCCACAGCCTTACTCACTCACGCTGAACCCTCCCGCTCTGACCACACACTCCCACATCCTAATCTGCTCAGGGTCAACAGTAGACAGACATACAGCACAACAGATGACAAGTCAAACAGGACATGGAGCTGATGTACTGACTTGAGAGTGTGTATTTTGTGCCTCAATAACCCTCGTCCAGGTCACTTTTCATTTCAAAATCCAAAGAAATGACATATTGCATAAAGAAAATTAATCCATTTTAGGGTCACCTTTTTTTTTTGTGCCTTTTTTTATGACAATTATGAACATTTTTCCTCTAAATTACTGTAATGAGTTCAGATTTTTAAGTTAATTAACAGATTAACAGCAGTGCAACAAGTGCATTATGTGTGTGTGTGTGTGTATATATATATATATATATATATATATATTACCATTAACTATTTTTCTTATTGACAAATTTCTTGTTTCAAATATTTTTTAATTTCAAATATAGTTTATGCTTATAACAATAAAAATAATTGCCAAAGGGTAACTAATAATTTAATATATTTTATCTTAGTATCTTCTTAACTTGAAAATATGTGTGTAATCACTCGCCCCTGTGAGGTTCGTGGCCTGTGTGAGTCAGTAGTGTGTGTGTGCCTCCTCCTTGTCTGAGGTAAACCACACTGCTGCCCACAGCCTTACTCACTCACGCTGAACCCTCCCGCTCTGACCACACACTCCCACATCCTAATCTGCTAAGGGTCAACAGTAGACAGACATACAGCACAACAGATGACACAAGTCAAACAGGACATGGAGCTGATGTACTGACTTGAGTGTGTGAATTTCGTGCCTCAATAACCCTCTCTCTCTCATTCTTTCACAGATGGCAAATCCAGAAGGTGACCGTCTACCTTTCTCATGTTGGTGACCTTGATGATTTTGAAGGATCTCTGACTGACGCTTTGGAGATAGAGGTGATAGGGGGCTGTATTTTGTGCACAGCAAAGACTGTTGCATGAGAAAGAGTTTTAGCCCACAAATTTACACTTCATTTCACATTTTAGGTATCTGTGATTCCTAATGCTGTCAGTTACTGTCATGTGATTTGTTAGATACTGTACAGTCATTAGGCATTTTGTTAGAGAAGGTAAAACAGGAAATGGAAGCTGCTGTTGCAGGAAGAAGAAGAGAGAGACTGTCGTTTGGGGTGAGGTAGTAGGTTGTATAGTTTGAGGGTTTAACCCTTGCTGTCAGATAACTATACAACTTACTGTCTTTCCCGAAGTGATCGTAGTGTCATCGCTTCAGAACATGACACATGGAGGATGTCAACAGGAAAGAAGAAATTACACATTTCCAGGTTCCAGTATTAATGTGTTTATCTAAGATATGCTTGATGCAGACTTAAATGTTTATCAGATATTTACAATAAAAGAATTTTAAAACATGGTTCATGCCATACTGTCAGCGTTACCAAAAAACACTTCTGAAATTTGTGTTAGAAATGCATTAATGCAGCTTTGATTTTGCTGCATCACATGTTGGTCAAGCATTCACATGAATCCATAAAGAGGACAGTATACGCAGAGAGTGACGATAACAATATGGCAATTTTAAAAAAAAAAGACAAATTTTACATGATAGTGATGCTGTTGAACATCATTCATTCTGAAATCTCTTTTCTTTCTTGTATTGGCATATTTCCTTCTGAAACAGAACGTTTGAGTGGGGCATATTTTTAAATAGCCAGTAGTCTTCAGTTACATCACAGTCATGACAGATTTTGATTGGACAAAATTCAATGTAGTGAAGCTTGTCAATATTTGTGGAAGAAACAAAAGACTAAACTAAGGAATACAGACAGCGTTACCAAAAAACACTTCTGAAATTTGTGTTAGAAATGCATTAATGCAGCTTTGATTTTGCTGCATCACATGTTGGTCAAGCATTCACATGAATCCATAAAGAGGACAGTATACGCAGAGAGTGACGATAACAATATGGCAATTTTAAAAAAAAAAGACAAATTTTACATGATAGTGATGCTGTTGAACATCATTCATTCTGAAATCTCTTTTCTTTCTTGTATTGGCATATTTCCTTCTGAAACAGAACGTTTGAGTGGGGCATATTTTTAAATAGGCAATAGTCTTCAGTTACATCACAGTCATGACAGATTTTGATTGGACAAAATTCTATGTAGTGAAGCTTGTCAGTATTTGTGGAAGAAACAAAAGACTAAACTAAGGAATACAGAAGCATGTAGGTGGGTTCAAAGCTAACAAGAACTGCAAAACTTTGAAACAATGTCTATATAAGTATATATAATAATATAAAAAGGTATACATAGTATACTGCATTATTGATTAGAATTCAAAAGGTAAAAAGGTCGTTTTGTTGTTGTGGAATATTCAGCAATGATGTTCGTACAGGGTGAGGTAGTAGGTTGTGTGGTTTCAGGGTTGTGTTTTTGCCCCATCAGGAGATAACTATACAACCTACTGCCTTCCCTGAAGGGCAGCAAAACATCACCAGACACAGTTCATCCACTCTTTGAAGAGTGATTTCCTTTCGCTTTTCTTAAATGTTTTAGTTTCCCAAGATTCTAATTATGATGATCTTGCCATTTATAGCTGCATGAGGATTTCATACAGCACAGGTGTGTAATACTTTAAACGAGAATAAAACAGTTTGATATTTCAAAGATTGCCTGTTTTTTTATTCTTTGCCTCAAGCATGACATTGACGTTCATAATGGATAAAGGCAAAATAATCTCATAATAAATGAGGAAGAAATAGTTCACTCAAAAATGAAAATTCTGATTGAGTGGACAGAATATTCTTCAAGATTTCTCATTTGTGTTCTTTAGAAGAAAGAAAGACGTATGGCTTCGGAATGACATGAAGGTGAAATGACAAATTTTATTTTTGAGTAATAGTTCCCTTTAAGATTACAATTCCCATCATTCAGTGACATCCTTCATAAGGATGTGAGGAAATTATACGGCCTTGTGTTATTCCCTTTGTTTGTTATTAAAGATGCAATGCAGATGCAGACAGAGTGCTTCTGCCAGGGTAGCTTGTATTGTAAATAAAACATGGCCATGGCTCCAGACGGCCATTAGCCGATGTTAACAACTACAGGGCTGTAGGCAGGCTGACCTTTCACTGCTGCACAATTTATGGGCACTGGCTGGCAGATCTCCACAGGAGCGCCCCTAGACTGGCACTCACAGGAGAGGAATAGCAGCAAGGGCGGACAGAATGTGACGGCCATGTCACCTTGAAAAAGTTTAGTTTCTTTGGAAACAGGTGTTATGCATTCTTATTATGTCAGCATTACCTGGGGGAGTGCAGCACCGTTAGTCTTACTAAACTACTTTGTTATGCACATCACCTTAATCCACAGAGGATAAGCATTTAATATTATTCCCTTGAGACCACATCAGTTTTTCCCCTTTTGAGTCCTCATGAGCTTTTTTTTTTTTTACTCAACGACACTATTAAACTAACAAGCCACTATGCAATAAAACTGTAATATCAGTGCAGATGGGTTTTAAATTAATTATACATAAAATGACCTACAAATTGATTAAAAATGTTAATGAATGAGTAAATACATTAGAAAATCTGGCCGTTTTATCTTACAGTGGCATTAGGCCAGAGGTTTAGAGAAAAATGTCTAAATACTAAAAATAGTATTTGACAACAATGTAGTTACAAATGTAACAACAGAAATTAAGTACAGAAAGGTATTTTTAAATGTAAGCACAATGTAAAAACATGCATGTACACAGTAAGTGCATTGTACCAAATTATTAATTTAAATGAAGGCACATAGTAGTTAAAAACCATTCAAATAGATTTATAATGTTAATTTTGGGGGTCTC
>NW_015660878.1:4683075-4692945 GCF_001515625.1 Sinocyclocheilus rhinocerous | reverse complement strand
ATCTTCAAATTTACACACAATAACGTTGATTCATTTCAGGATATCACCAGTAGGTGGCAGAAAAGGTGCGTTATTGTCACATTGTATTAACTATTAAAAAAAACTGAATAGGTCGCTAAGTGAATAGGTAACTAAACATACTTTAAGACAGCATAGGCCTACGTAATATTAATTATTTTATACTTAATTATATTAAGCAATATGGCGAGATATTATTCAGGCGCATAAAATAATACCATCATCTCCATGAGATCTGTTGCTCAGCTACGCGACCTTAAACCGGTGGGCGTGGCTTTCCGTCTAAAAGCCTGCGCCGATTGGCCGAATCCATAGGTGTGTCAGGAGGTGTGCGCTGTCGCATCCGGAACGAGCGAGCTCGACTGCTGTGCTGTCAGAGTGGTTTGACAGCAGTGGTTGCGGTGAATTTTAAATAGGACGGTTGAGGAGTACTACGGCCTCTCTCGCACCACCGAGCGGAGTGTTGGCAGTGTCACAGAGCCCGTGTGTTTTATTCCTGCCTGTGCCTGCATGGCGGCCTGGGATTGGGAGGTAGACGCGCAGCTCTTGTAAACAACGAGCTTGTGTAACATTATGATCATGTTTTATCCGGTTTTATGGCCGTAATTACTGTAATCGTAGGCTTTTAACTGGAGCAAAGTAAACATTCACATAAGAACACATGTCTGTGTTGTTTTCACAGCGAGAGTCTTATCACATACTCTGTAAAGAATAATACATGCGCTTGCTATAGTTTATCAAGATTTAAACTCTTGCTGCAACCAAAGCGAAACTTTATAGCGTCTGTGGTACACTTACATGCGCTCGGTCGATCTTTAAAGCTTGCAGATTCAGTCACTGGCTTGGCTTGGTTTAGTTAGTTAGAATGTTATAGTGATATGATATTATGTATCTTTATTAGTTTATATATAGGCCTGTATATATATTCATTCCAGTGTCAACTAACGTTAATGTAATGTTAACTAACATAATCATGCACACGCGTGTATCATTTATAATTTCTTTTTTTTTTTTAATACTCTTGTAATAGTTAAACTCCGTTAAATTTTGAATTCTTCTGGTTTAGGCTTTATCTAGGCCTATGAATTCAAAATTCTAATGTAACTATGAATGAACAGAGATGAATCTCACACTTAGCCGTCTAAAATATTCTCTAGTAGTTTGCGAGTTACCTTGATTAACCTTTGTAAGCATTTAAGGAGCAATAACATAAAAGTACTTTAGATATTACATTTAATTTAATATTCACAAGTCAAATTTAATGTTGTTTGTTATAAAAAATATTGCCTTTATTTTCCATTACAGTTTGTACATTTAAAAGATTTTATGAGGAATATGTCACACTTGACTAGAAAATGTAAGATTTGTGATAAGTCGTCTGACCTGTGCAGATGTGTTATTTTAGTATCATTGGTATACTATTATAGTTTGTAGTCATTATATGAATATATACGGTGAAGAACATTATGCAGGGCAAGCATGATGGAGCCTATAGAATGGAGTTATTTATATGCCCCTAAAATTCAAAAGATTGGGGCAAACTGCCCATGTATGAGTTTTTGTCTCATATTTATATTTTATGATGTAGTTAAGCAATACTACACAAGTGCTGTTTTGTCCCGGATAGCACAAGTGCAAATGTGATATTGATTTTATACATTTAAATAAAAAATAACTTAATACTGTGTTATATTTTAGACACAATATTGTCTGTTTTTGCTAACACAAATATTACCTATTAAAGCCACAGCAGAACTGTTGTGCTTCTCCGAGCAACACACAATTTCAAAATTTGAACTAATCAGGTAAACCAATGATTTAATGACCCTTTAATAAAGAGAGCATTTGCTTCATTCCTGAATGAATCAGCTGTTTGAACAAATCAAATGATTAAATTACTCAATGACTTATTCATTTAGACATTTACTGCCACCTACTGGCAGTTTTAGTTTCTTACTTAGATTATCATTTCAATGAAAAAATAATTTCATATTTACACATTAATAAAAAAAATCTGGAAAAAAATCCACATTAATAATAAAAAACAATAAAGTAATAGCTCACCCAAAAATTACAAAAAAGGAAAAAGAAATAGAAAAAAAGCTTTTTAAGCAACACACAATTTCAAAATTTGAACTAATCAGGTAAACCAATGATTTAATGACCCTTTAATAAAGAGAGCATTTGCTTCATTCCTGAATGAATCAGCTGTTTGAACAAATCAAATGATTAAATTACTCAATGACTTATTCATTTAGACATTTACTGCCACCTACTGGCAGTTTTAGTTTCTTACTTAGATTATCATTTCAATGAAAAAATAATTTCATATTTACACATTAATAAAAAAAATCTGGAAAAAAATCCACATTAATAATAAAAAACAATAAAGTAATAGCTCACCCAAAAATTACAAAAAAGGAAAAAGAAATAGAAAAAAAGCTTTTTAAAGCTACTTAAAAAAAAAAAAAAAAGTATTTCATGCTTTTCTTATGTAACACAATACTAGATTTAAATTATATTTTGTGGGTAATGTCTCAGCCAAATTTGATGTGCGATTAATTAATCACAATATTGTGTAATTAACTAGATTAAACGATGACAGCCCTAATTTTAATTAGAGCTCATGTTTAGTAAAATTTTGTTGTGTTTGTCATTTTAATAAGTTTTTTTAAATGTCTATATAGATTTCAAGTAGTTTTTAAGTAATAAGTTGTTGTTTATATATCTTGTTTTATTTCAGTTACTGTTTATTTTATTTCTAGAAACGAATATGCAGTGGCCCCCTTTTTAACATCTTTTAACCCACTTGCTCACTGTCCCTCATCTTGAAGAATTCATTAATTAATAACTCTCTAATGTGCTTAATGCAATATTTTCAGTTCCTGGACATTGACATTCTCTGCAACTAATTGAGAAACCGGTGGCGTTTAGCACAGCTTTTGTAGCCCACATACAGGGCCACATGGGCTTGTATATTCGGTCCTGTTACGTAACATGCTAAAAGGGTCACACATATCTTAACTCCCTGTGCCTGACGTCATTGTGTGGGCTCTGAGAGTCTCATTCGAGATGTCAGTTTATGAACAGTTAAAGTACATTTTATATAATGATATTCACATTTTACTTTAGTTATTTGATGCATCGTAGAAATCTGATTCATAATATAGTGTGTATGCAGGAGCCCTAATACACTTTTAGGCAACTTTGAAAGTAACTCCCTTAAAATTAAGTAATTTTATAGCCTGTTTCATAACCTTATCTCTGTGGCCAAGTTTCTTTCACCCTATTGGCTTTGTGAAACACTTTTGATTATCATATATCATCTATAAGATTAGATTAATGCAGATTTATGGAGTGATTGTCATATTTAATTTGTCGTAACACAGACACAGACTTTTGGCCATGACTGTATCGGCAGGTTAAATGATAGAGAAACATCTGGCCTACATGGATGCACCTGCTTCAATTGCCCCATGTTTGCATTTCATAGTCCATATGAAGCCGTCTGCCTTGACTTAATGCTGAGTTGTCTCTCTGTAGGCTGAATGTACTAAACAGACAGGATGTTTCCTGGGAGTGTGGAACGAAGACATTCATGACCTATTGTTGAAATCCCAGCGGTTTTGATTATAAATGCATCCATCCAGACATTAAGGTTCTCTTATCTGATGCGTTCAGCTCGCTGCGGCGTCCGTTTGTTGGTGTAACGCCAGCCAAACTCCTGAACGGAGAGAAGCAGGCATGCAGGGTGTGTGTGTGCGGATTCGGACTTTGGCCCTGGAAGGGGTGCGTGTATTTATTGGCAGTTGGTAGAGCAGAACCGTGAATCGTGATCTGGTAAGCACTGATTTCATTCTGCTTTGCTCTGCGCTTAGGTGATGATTCGAACCCGGTTGGTTTGTAATTGTTCTGTCCGCTTTAAGCAAAGGCCTCACAGCCATTGTGAAAAGTTAAGTAGTTCTCTTTTGTGCAAGGATATGTTTTTTTTGTTGTACCTATATTTTAATCAGTGGCAAATAAGAGTGATTTTAAACTTTCAGTTTTAAAGACGTTTTTATTATTTACGTTTTGAAAAACTTTTTAGCATTTTTAAGAAAAGTAATTCCCTTACACTTTTTATGCATGCAAGTGTTTACATTTTGATCATTATTTTCAAAAAGGTTTTTAAATATATTTTTCAAGGTAAGGTTGTTATTATTAATTCATGAACATAATTACATTTTTGGAGAGTCGTACCATGTTACATTTTACAACCTGAACAGACTTTGTCAGATTGTCATTTTATGAGACTTGTTGACCTTGACACTCAATCATGAGGGTCTTCAGGGGTCCTTTCTGAAGGATCATTTATTGTCTGCATTTTTTTTGCATGTCAGTTGCATCATTAGACTTTAATTTAGAGACAAAATTATAATTACAAAATATTCTGAGAAATTCTAAGAAATAATACTGTAATAATAATAACAACAACAATAATTATTATTATTTAATAAATAATTTATTAATTATTTAATTAGTAATAAATAATGGCAAATAATTTTTTTAAGAATTAAATTATTTTCATACATTTTTTTTCTTCATGATATCGGGACAAGTTGTAATTATACTTTGTACCCAAGAAAAATAATGAAATGAATTTTAATTCAGAAATTAAAAGCATGCTTATCATAGAAAAGGTGTATTTAAGATGCACTTTAATGCATTTTGAGTAATCAGTAATAAAAAATAAAAAAGTCATGTCATTGACCTTTCACCAACACTGAGCAAATAGACTTGTCTTTATTTTGAGATTTATCCATGGCACATGCTGCTTGGAAGACGTGCATTTTATCATGCACTGAATCAATATTTCTTTCAAAAACAAACACACATGGTCTGTGGTCACAGATTAATCTTTATACTTCAGTTCTGTTGTTTCTATCCGGTGGGTAGAGATTCTGCTTGGTCATTGGTAGTTGGCTGATGCAGTGGAAATTTCTACACAGATGTGTTTGCTTTACATCTGTTGCCTTGTGCTGTTTCGCAGCGAGTCCAAGGCTGGTTCTGAAGTAATGATGGGGAGCACATGATCAGTATAGACTGTCTGTAAAACACTACTAAGTTTTTGGGATAGGATTAAGTACGTTGACATTCATTGTCTTGTTGTGGATCTAAACTACCCCCTGGGACTGCTGTATTGTTACTACACGGTCAAACCGGACAGTCGGTAAAGATCAAGCAGGAAGGAGGGGGTAAATCAGCCTGTATTGGTTTCCCAGTCCTGTCAGCTGTGACCCTCCACACCAGGCCTCCTCCTCTTCAGCACGTAGGCTATGAGCGTGTGTGTCCTTCTCTAGCCAGAATGAGAAACACGCAAACCTTGCACTGCAAAAATCATGTTATTACCAAGCATTTTTGCAGGAAACATTTCTAAACTTAATTAAAACAAGATACATTTACTTGACAAGCTAAATGACACAAGATATATATTTTGATTGAGAATTTTATCAGTTTTAATGTTTTGTTATTTTGATACCATATGCAGATTTATATTGTTTTAAGGATATTTTGATTATTTTTCTTTAAAGCAAAATAAGACAAAATAAAAATTTTTGTACAGCCGTCTCGTGACTCAGTCTTGTTCTGTTTATTTAATAGGACTCATTGAGGATTCCTCTCGTGCATTCATACGTGTTATTGTTCTGCTCTTGTTTTGTAATCTGCGCTCATCAATGGGTATAACATCTGTTATGAACAAGGAGGTGTTGAATCCTATGCATCCGTTGGGATATTTGGGTAGAATTGATCGTAGTTTGGAAGCGTCTGTGAGGTTTGGTTCTGCTGGTTAATGGCTCAGCCGGTCTCCATGGGCACATTTCCATTACAGCAGAAACTGGCGTTTCTCCTACACTTCGCTTGGCTCTCGCTCGTTGTCATGAGGCTCAAGTCATGTGAGTGTCTGGGTTTACACTGAATAAATATAGTAGCTTCAGCTTATCGCTCTCTGTCTCGCACCCTAATACACAATTACTGTAGGTACACAAATGTAGTCTCACTCACTCACTCAAACAAAGAAAAATATTCATTTAAGGATATTTAGATGCACTTTTGCTTCTCAAGTAAATTTGAAGGATGTTTATATACTTTTACTGGAAAACAGTACAAAAACAGATGAAGAAAATTGAAGGTGTTTTGTTAAAATGTTATTAAAAATGTATTGTTACCTTACGCAATTTTAATTATCAAGCAAATCCATCTTGTTTCAAGAATATTTAGATGCAGTTTTGCTTCTCAAGTCAATTTTAAGCATGCTTTACTAAAAAACGGGGGAATTACGACGATTTTTTTGCAGTGTAGTAACTAATATGCAGTCATTATGGCAGTCTGTATGTTTCTCCAATAGGAACGCTTGTCGCTTCACTTGTCTGTGCACGTTGTGTCACAAGCAGAATCAGGTGTGAGTCAGAAATGATTGCCGTACAGTTCTGAGAGAGCGGACGTTGGCCGAAGGATCACGCTGAGCTCAGGTTTCAGCTGCAACAGCTGGAGACAAACAGATGTGAACAGCCGGGTAAGTTTTTTGTTGTTCTGCTTCGGCCGAATCCACAGAGTAGAGAGATCAGGTTTAACTTTAGAAAGCTGGACGGCTTCCCCTCGCAGACAGAGCTGGAAACTGGGATTCTCTGCCAAGAGCTGATTTATGACGGGATTCGGCAGGAACATCTTGTCTACTGTCAGTAGTCAATGTTAGTGCAGATTTTGTCAGCCTTTTAGCACGGGTCGGGCGGTACTGCAACAGAGGGAAAGTGTTTTCTTTTTTTCTTTTAGATTGGCTGTGTTCATCACTTGAAGGTAAAGTGTATTGTTGTCTCCTCCCAAAAACAGTGATGTGTTGCAGAAGGGCTTGAATGCGGAGTCTGGCATTGGTTAGCCTTCTCCATGTGACTGCAGTAAGAAATTAAAGGGTTGAGTGGAATGGCATTTGAACCGTTGTCCACAAGACCCCTTGAGCTGCCATAAAAATTCCCTCGAGAGCGTCTGAATCCTTTTGAGTGGTTAATTCTTTTGTAGAGGATTTTTATCTCCTGCTCGCACTTGGAGCGTCCGGCCGTAGTGTGTGAGTGAATGATACTGTGATATCAAGCAAGTGAAGCACATCAAAATAACTGCCCTGCAACCCCTTGAAACTACTTAGCAGCCGCATAACAACACCACTCACGATTTCTTTGAAACATGTATAAATTGAAACCAGTTTGATTTTACACTGACATATCTTTTACACCTGATCTTCATATGACCATAGTCGATGGAGCACTTGGTCTTTGGTCAGTCTCTTTAAGTTCAAATGGCAGGACGAATGAGATCACATTCCTGTGATGAAATAGGCCAAAGCCTTTGAAACGCTCCCTTCATGTCTAAATAAAATGCTGCCATATCTGTGCCTGGGGTTTCCTTGGCAACCCCCCCTTAAACATGTTACTTATGCCACTTGTTTAGCGTTGCTCTGAATGGAACTTCTTCTAGTCACTGTTTCACTGAGCACAGGCTGCAGTTTGCATACCAAGTAGATATGGAGTCTCCTTTTTTATCATCACAATCAAACAGTGCTGTTTAAAAATGATCAAATTAATAATAAATAAAATAACCATTAAAATAATAATCAAATAAAAGCTTTTATTTCTTTGTTTATGCATTGATATCGGGACATTAGTCTGAAATAAAAATTATGAAGCTTTACATATGCAACACAATTTTGTGTTATTTTAGTATACTAATACTAATATAAATAAAAAAATCATTTTTAAAATAAAATAACTATCTTTTTTATTTTAGTGTACATAAAAAGTCAATGCAAAACTATGAAAAATGATCTAATAATAATAATGGGAAAACAACAAGTATTTAAAAAAATTAATAATTGTTGAATGAATAATTGTTTTTTTGTTTTTTTTGCGTGTTTGCCTTTAAACCCAGTGTAATCTGTGTATTGCAGCCTTTTAAAATATATGAAACATTTTCTTCACTCTGTTTTCACTTTTCTTGCAATTGTTTGTCTTTGCAGACTGATGAATGATTCAAAGCTTGCCGTGGTCCAGCGCCATGGTAGACATGCCAAGCCTGTACAGTCCCTTGTCCCCGCTGGGCGATCCAATTCTGGACAGCCCTCTGTGTGGAGAGCTCATTGGTGACATGGAGGTGCTGGAGGACATCTCACAGTCCCTCAGTGACGATACCTTCAACTCCCTTCACGTGCCGGACTACCAGAGCAACAACACAACAGCAGACAGCTCAACTGGCTTAGGTAGAGCATACGGACACACACACACAAAATGTCCTAACCAATCACTCTAATGGTAAAGAATTAAACCTTTGCATTCATTTGCATTCATCTTATGGTATATAAACAAGTTTGGACACACTTGTCAGTTTATTCTAAGTCACTTTATTTTAAGGTCCAATTCTCACCATTAACAAACCATTAACTACGACTTTTGCCTCAATAAACTCCTGATTTGCTGCTTATTAAAGGGGTCATATGATGCTGCTAAAAAGAACATTATTTTGTGTATTTGGTGTAATGAAATGTGTTTATGCGGTTTAAGGTTCAAAAAACACATTATTTTCCACATACTGTACATTATTGTTTCTCCTCTATGCCCCGCCTTTCTGAAACGCGTCGATTTTTACAAAGCTCATCGGTCTGAAAAAAGCGAGGTGTGCTTGATTGGCCAGCTATTCAGTATAAGTTGCATCAACGATTTAACAGACTTTAATTGCAGTGTTCTTAATCTTTATAAGTTAGTAGTACTGTTCGGGTTTACAGTGTGGGGGCGTGTTAGAACGAGCCGTTTTAGGCAGGCGTGGTTGACTCTTAACTTTTATAAAGAATATCTCTTTGGATTTGAGACTTTAGTCTTTGCAACTTTACAGATCTTCTTTATGCACCAAGAGCTTGTAACACTCCAAAGAGAAAGGAAAACTTGAAATCGCATCATATGACCCCTTTAATAGTTAGTAAGGTAGTTGTTAAGTTTAGGTATTGAGTAGGATTAGGGATTTAGAATATGGTCATGCAGAGTATGTGCTTTATAATACTAATAAACAGCCAATATGTTAATAATAGGCATGCTAATAAGCAACTAGTTAATAGTGAGAATTGGTCCCTATACTAAAGTATTACCAAAATAATCATAAAAAATATGTTGTGTCAGTGTAAATATATACATATGCCCATGGGTGTGTTTGTCTTGTAGATGTCTTAACACCAGCGTCTAGTCCATCCTCAGAAGTGTTTGCGTCCAGCACGGTTCAGGACGAGAACTCTTCTGGTTCTCTGGCCCTCGAGTGCCACGTCTGCGCCGACCGGGCCTCTGGTTTCCACTATGGAGTGCACGCCTGCGAAGGGTGCAAGGTAAGCTCGAACGCAATGCGCACAGTGGAAAATTCTCACACGAGTGCAAAGAGTCTACCAAAATGCCCTCAACTTTTTCCTGCTTGGCATTAGTTAAAGGTGACATATCATGAAAATCTGACTTTTCCAGGTTTTAAGTGCTATAATCAGGTCCCCAGTGCATCTACCAACCAAGGAAACGTGAAAAAGATGAACCCAATCACTTTGTTTTGGTAAGCCTTTTTCTGAAAGCGTCTGAGAAAACGAGCGCGTCTGATTTCGCTCCCTTGGTGACGTGGCAAAGGGATCTCATTATAATATTACCGCCCCTTAATCTGTAAACTTCCACTCAAGGCACTGTCATTTTGATTTCGCAAGTGACAATGGTGTACCAGCTCTAATGCCATGGCGAAAGTTTGAGCAAAACATGCTAACTGTTCTGTCTTTGGCTGCACAGATGAGCACAGAACACTATTTAG
>NW_015660878.1:4669673-4682943 GCF_001515625.1 Sinocyclocheilus rhinocerous | reverse complement strand
GTGAGCAGCAGCTCATTTGCATTTAAAGACACAGGCCCGAAAAACAGCTTGTTTCTGCTTCCACTCAAAATAGGCATTTTCAAAATTATATAATAAATGATCTGTGGAGTATTTTGAGCTGAAACTTCACAGACACATTCTGGGGACACCAGAGACTTATATTACATATTGTAAAAAGGGGCATAATATGTCACCTTTAAGACACTGTGTTATACTTTCATAACCACAAACCTATCCGGGACAGAAAACACTTGAGCGCACACACCAGGGTCAAC
The DNA here is from genome assembly GCF_001515625.1 of Sinocyclocheilus rhinocerous. Lineage (NCBI taxonomy): Eukaryota > Metazoa > Chordata > Actinopteri > Cypriniformes > Cyprinidae > Sinocyclocheilus > Sinocyclocheilus rhinocerous. Next base: position 4,682,668 of record NW_015660878.1, on the reverse strand, counting down.
AGAAAGCACACGAGTTTCTGTAGTATTTTCATAGCTGCTTTTGCAAAAAGACTGAGAGTTCCCCCGAGGCTTGTTCTCCCTTCGTACATGTGAGGTGAAGCGTGTACAAGAGCTGTTGCTTCATGCGGTGCATGTCAAATTGATCAGTAGGACTGCACACAACACACCCCAGCTGACTTGAGCCTGGGTCACGGCCGTTCTCATTCCTTTAAAGTTAACTACTACCAGCCCAGTTATTGCAATGTGCCATGTGTTTTTCTCCAGCAAGAGCAGACTTTGACCGTTGGCACCCCTTAGGGTGCAATTAAGCCAGGACAATTACAACAAGGTTTATTGCCGATGCGGTTTACCACTCTTTCACGTTGTACTTTGGTGAGACCAATTTAGTTAATATTGGTCTATTTAGTTAATAGTTATAGTTAAGCTTGTTTCAAAATTAAATGCTAATTAAAACTATTTCCGAGAATTTAAAGGAACACTATCAGTATCAGTGTGGACCGACTTAGTTCCTTATTCAGTTCAGGTCACTGGTTTTGAGCTTCACGCGCCTCTAGTTTAACTAAATTTCATGTTAGTTAATTATACAGTTTGACATTTACACAGTGTCCTAACTAGGAACGATATCATAAAGCAACAAGCACTAAAAGTGATACTCCCATGTAAATCTGCGACAAGGATGGGACGTTTTGTTTGTCTCACGTTTTTTTTTGTTTTTTGTTTTTGTGTTGTGCTTTGTATCCCCGCCCACATTTAAATTTCATTGGTCTAAAAAGCGTCTATTGCACATCAAATGTATTCTGAGAAAAATTAGGTGTGTAATACCTAGAAAAAGCATTCATCTTATCTGTCGCTTGGCTGACGGAGGATGCTTCCATAAGTAAACAATTTATTAACATATACTGTATATAACATAATATATACAAGCAATATCACTCTCGAGTAGACATGAGATATGGCTGTATATCGGCGCGGCTGTGATTCGGCCATAGGCCAAGTAGGAGTGTCTTTAAAAGCCCTCTTTTGTGCAGAACTACTTCCTTCCGCCACAGATTCAAATCTAAAGTTGACAGTTTAACAGTGTAATATCGCACTCTTATCAGCCAATCAGATTCGAGGACCAGAATTGAACTGTTGTATAAATAATAATATATAATTTGTTTAAAATAACACAAGCTCAGGATATTTTCACGTTGTATTCAATATGTAATAAATCAGAAATACCCCACTCGTGATTTTATTAAGCTTTTACATGCCTTGTAAATGCCAGTTGCCAACAAGTGGCTAAATGCAACTCTTGCTATCTGTTCTAACTTAAACTTTCCAGCTTGTAGATTTTAAAATATATTGAAATATTTCTTGGAGGTTTAGTGGTGGTGATATTAAAGTCGCGCAACCGTGATTTGTTAATAGTTTGTTGGTTTGTTTATAACCAGGGATGCACATAAGTTTTTCAGTCTGGTTCTTATGAGAGCACCTTGGAGATTTGGTTTGATGCTCACCCTGAACATAGTGTGACCCATTAAATATAGCAATAAAAAATAATTATAATAATAATTAATGAAAATTTGGTTTGATGCTCACCCTGCACATAGTGTGACCCGTTAAATATAGCAATACAAAATAATAATAATGGAGATTTGGATTGATCAGGGCTCTAGACTAACTATTTTTACTAGGAGAACTGTAGCCCCTGACTGAAAATTTTTAGGAGCACAAGCAGAAAATTTTGAACATACTTTCCAGAAGGCTAAAAATGTTTTTTTTATTGGTCTTAATAAGTATTCTAATTTGTTGAGATAGTTAATTGGTGGGTTTTTGTTAAATGTGAGCCAAAATCATCACAATTAAAAGAACCAAAGACTTAAACTACTTCAGTCTGTGTGCATTGAATTTATTTAATACACGAGTTTCACAATTTGAGTTGAATTACTGAAATAAATGAACTTTTCCACGACATTCTAATTTATTGAGATGCACCTGTATATCATATAAATTACATATGGTTTGGCATTAATAAGTGCAATTACTAATAATATTACATGTTAATTTCTTGTTTATACACATTTGACAGTAAAGCACTAAGCTTGAGTTGGGAAGCTTACAAAATATATTTTATTAACAACAGTAACATGTGCAAAATCTAATTTTTATGTAGAAAAGATATATATTGTACTCTTATTAAATGTACCATTACTCTCCTATAGTCTTATATGAAATTGACCAACAGCTTGACCAACAAGTGATTTTGTGTGATTTAGTCGCAAATTGAACAAACGTTTGTTTTTCAAAGCACTTTATGACATTTTTTACTTCATACACAAAAAAAGAGTGTAACTGACAAAAATCTGATTTCTTGATGATTTGATGTTTCATAATAGTGATTTTATAATTTCAAAATATAAAGGAAAAAGTATAAATGAATGACTAATAAGCCAATAAGTGCTCCTCTGCAGGCATCTGGTTATAATGGTGATTTGATGTATTTTTTTATTTTACATAAGTGTTTGTTCACCGCAGTATATTTTGGTCAACCCATTGAAAATAACATTCAAATTGGATCATTTACGAGCTTTTGTTACGCTTTTGTTTCGTTTGCACTATTGGTTGGTCTGTAAATATGCAGCACTCTATTAGTATATGGACAAATTACCAATAACCAAGATTAAAAAATGCTGCAAAATTGTTCATTGTTATTTCTTGCCAACTAATGTGTTAACTAATGTTAATTTGTAGAAGCTTATTTTAAAGTGCCACCTTGTTGTTTAGTAATTTGCTTTTAAAAAGCAATTCCACATGACAGTTTTAACATTTATGTTTATGTTTTCTTTTGAGATAAATCTGGAAGAATAAATGAGTCATTTGCAGCATGCAAATATATTTTAAACTTCACTTCCTAAAGCTTTTGAGAGCAGTAGGAAATAATGCATCGGCAGCATGGAAGGTGTGTCTGTCCTTGGTTAATATTTAGGGGCTGTACTGTGATGAGCCGTTTCCTCAGTCCGGTTTTATCGTATGGTATGTTCGGTGCGTAGAGATGCATCATCGCTTCTGTTTTTAGCGCTGGGAGTGATCCATGACAGTCTGTCATGAGACCGAGCTCTCGTCTGATACCTGTTTCCATTGTCAGGCACGCGTTCCGCTTTTTGCCAGTTAAATAATTCGCCTGGAGGGACACAGAATGTCTGTGCTGTAACCGTGACCGTTACTACACATACCAGGACCCGTCCACAGTGTCTATTCTGATGAAGATGTGTGGGAAGACTCTTCAAAGCTCTGATAGCCCTTCATTCACTGCACCAACATTATTATTCTTCCTTTTTTATTTGATTTTATCTGAATGGAAAACAGCAATAATCCCAGTGCACCTTTCCCCAAGCATCCTACGCAAGACCTCAGTAACTAATTTTTGACAAAGCATTTAGCATCAGGTTATGCATGCTTCACTTTTGCTTTGAAGACTGTAAGTACGTTTCTCTGAAGAACATTTCTCAAAAGGCATAATGTCTTTCATTTATTATTATTTATTAACGCAGAACGGAAATGCTTCTATAAGTTGTAACACCTTTGTGCAAGCAACATTGAGTTTAGCTGTACATCTGTGTTTGTTCATAGATATGCTGTGTTCTTGAGAAATGAATATTGTTATCTTGTGAATCAGCCTTCTTATCGCATGTGCAATTAGCGTTCGGTTTATCAAGGTCATTTTATTATGGTCTTGTGTGATTCTGCTCTGCATTGGAAATTAGGGGCTAAAGTTCTTATACAACCAATTCAAAATGTAAACATAAATATATTACAAAGCGGTGCAAGAACACGTTGACGTTCAATTTGGTATCATATAAATTCTGACCAAACAGTTTTAATTCACCCTTCCACAAATTAAAGCCTAAAAAGGTTTTAAAGTCTTAAACATAAAGTTATGGCATTAAATGTTGCACGCACTGCAAAGAATTTTCCTCAGTATTTTTTGTCTGTTTTTCAGTACGAAAATCTAAACATCCTTAAATACATATGGAGTCTTGTTTTCTGAGAAATTAAGCTAAAATTAAACTAAATTAAGTGAGTTTATACTTGAACAAATATTAGTCAATGGGGTATGAAAACTAGTTTCCCCAGTGAATTAAGATTTTTGATGAGCCCATTGGCAGATATTTGTTCTTGTGTTAAAGGGGTCATATGATTCTCCCTGACATGGCTGCTTTAACACTAACTGCGGTTACTGAAACCTGAAGCCTTCTTTCTTTGCGTGCACATTTGGGCGGCATTATGCAAATATTTCCAAATAGTGAGGTAGATATGTGGGGGCGTGTTAGAACGAGCCGTTTTAGGGGGGCGTGGCAGAGTTTTAACTTTGATAAAGAATATCTCTTTGGTTTTGAGACTTTATTCTTTGCAACTTCAGGGATCTTATCTATGCACAATCAGCTTGTAACACTCCAAAGAGAAAGGAAAACTTGAAATCGCATCATATGACCCCTTTAATTATAAACTGACTTTATTTGGATCAATTTCTCATAAAACAAGACTTCTTACTTTGTGTAGTTTTACTTCGCAATGTAAATGAATCTTGATTTAAGAATCTTTGGACAGTTGCACTGGAAAGCAAGAGTTATGTCCAAATTCTCGTGGTTGGGAGCAGAGCTATTCAAGTCTTATTTTTTTTTATTTAAATTATTTATTTATTTTTTGGAAAATGAATTAAAAAGTAATAGAGATCTATTGGAAGTTGTATTTTCAAACTTTGAGGGCATTGATGTCAAAAAATGTATTTACTTGGTCTTTAAAAGGTCTTTAAAATGCCTTAAAAAGTAAATTTCCCTTCATAAAACCTGTAGAAATAGGTTTTTTTTAATCATGTCAACTTGCATTACATGTGTTTTTTCATGAATTTTCCACAGGGGTTCTTCAGGAGAACCATTCGACTCGAACTGGAGTACAACAAGTGCGAACGCAACTGCAAGATCCAGAAAAAGAACCGCAACAAATGTCAATACTGCCGTTTCCGCAAGTGCCTTGCAGTGGGCATGTCCCACAACGGTAAGAGCTTCACAAAGAGCATATCTCTGACTTAGATTATACAGAATCAGTTTATGGCTTGATGATTTAAGATCTTTAATTGCTTTATCTGAAATCAAGATGGTGTTCTGTTTTATGACAATAATAATTTGTAATATGTAGTTATTTAGTTCTGTAATTAAAGGTCAGGACAATTAGATTAGAATCAAAACAGAGAACAACAACCTTTTTTACACACTCTTAGCTTCGACATCATGACGTAGCACAAATCCACTCCTTCCAAGTGCTATCAGAAGTGGCATGACCGGAGATGAACCAGGCGACACGGAAGATACGCCGTCCCGTTCTCTCACAAGACTTTGACCCAAACCGAGGATAGCTTCTTCTGTTAATGGGCTAATGTCATGTGCCGCTGTTAGCACAATCCCTTCAGAGGCAGATCTGTATCATATCACGCCATACAACTCCCCAACCCCACCGTCGTCTGCCCTTTGTCCCGGTACTGATGAAGTGGCAGCAGTGTGTTGACCTAAAGTTCTACTACTGTTGGTTTGTGTATAAACTGGGGCTGACGATTCAATACGTTAATGTACCGTGATTAATTATTTAAAAAAATAACGCAACCAAATAAACGCAATCAGTGCCTCCTGACCCATATTTGAGTTTTGGGGATTTTCCTATAATCCGAGCAATTTGAGTGTGTATCTGCACACAGACCAGTAGTTAAAAAGTGTTTATGTTTTTCACATTCTTGTATTTTATCTGCAATATTAAGTTTTTCTCAGACAGACTGACAAATGCAACTGCATCACAGCAGACTGCTAGTCAGTGATGTGGAAATAAAACAAACATTGAATTAATTAATTCAATTATTTAAGTAACAAATCATTATTTATTTAACGTAACATTTCACATAACATTTTGCAGATGCTTTTACCCAAAGCAACACAAAAGAGGAACAAAAGCACTTAAAAAAAAAAAAGCCAACAATGATCATAATATACAATGTCAGGTTTATTAGAAAACTAGATTAGGAAGGAAACAAGAGAAGAGGAAAATGCAGAGAAAAAATTAAAAATGTTTATTTATTTATTACTGTTTTTTTTTCTTTTTAATCAGCCCTAGTATGAACATTTTAAGCATGTATGAATACAGTATGTGTTTTTGTTTTTATACAATACATTGTCTGTGGCAGCATGCATGAGCTTGCATTTGGTTTCATTGGTACTGTGTGTGTGTGTGTGTGTGTGTGGGGGGGTCTTACAGCTATCCGTTTTGGGCGCATACCCCAATCTGAGAAGCAGAGGCTGAAAGCAGAGCAGGACGTCTGTGGGAAAGAGCAGCACGAGTCCCAGCAGCCGGACACAAAGAGTCTGGCCAGACAGATGCATGAAGCCTACCTCAAACACTTCCACATGAACAAAGCCAAAGCACGCGTGTTTCTCACGGGCAAGACCAGCACTCCGGTGAGCGACTGCTGTGTTGAGGAATCACTAACTCACTAGCTCACTCACTCGCTTGTCATTTATGTTGTATTGCTCATGCAACTTTAAAGCTTAACAAAAATGAGGCGATGTTTAAACACTGTCCATTATAGCAGAGAGATCCCAAATGTTTTTGTCAGTTTAACCCCCTTTGACCTAAAATAATTACATGAAGTACCCCTTGAAATTTTAATTCAAATTTGTTGTAATTTCAGTCATTTTTACAACAAATGCGTTCCAAACCTGTATGGTTTTCTTTTTTCTGCGGAGCATAAAAAAGATATTTTGAAGAATTTTGCTAACCAAACAGTTTTGGTTCCTGTTGAATTCCAATGTATTTTTGTCCATTCAAAGGAAGTCAATGGAAACTGAAACTATGTGAATATCAGCATTCTTCAAAATGTGTTCTTTTGTGTTCAACCGAAGAAAGAAATTCATACATGTTTGAAACTGCATGAGGGTGAGTAAATGATGACAGAATTTTTATTTTTGGGTGAATTACCCCTTTAAGTCAGTTTGTTAGTAATTTGTTGTTTTTTTGTAGTTTAAGGAACTACACTACCAGTCAAAAGTTTTTGAACAGTAAGATTTTTAATGTTTTTTAAAGAATTCTCTTTTTTTGTTTTTGTTTATTTGATACGAAATACAGCAAAAGCAGTAATATTGTGAAATATTTTTACTATTTATTTTGCTTTCTATTTGAATATATTTTAAATGTAATTTATTCCTGTGATCAAAACTGAATTTTCAGCATCACTACTCCAGTCTTCAGTGTCACATGATCCTTCAGAAATCATTATAATATGCTGATTTGCTGTTCAAGAAACATTTATTATTATTATTATTATTATTATCATCAATATTTAAAACAGTTGAGTACACTTTTTCAGGATTCTTTGATGAATAGAAAGATCAAAAGATCAGCATTTATCTGAAAGAAAAAGCTTTTGTAACATTATACACTATACCATTTAAAAGCTTGGAGTCAGTTTATAAATTTTTTTTTTAATAGAAATTAATACTTTCATTTAGCAAGGATGCATTAAATTGATCAAAAGTGATGATAAATACATTTATAATGTATAAGATTTAAGATAAATGCTGTTCTTTTGATCTTTCTATTCATCAGAGAAACCCTACTCAGCTGTTTTCAACATAATAATAATAAATGTTTTTTGAGCAGCAAATCAGAATATTAGAATGATTTCTGAAGGATCATGTGACTGGAGTAATGGTGCTAAAATTCAGCTTTGAAATAACAGAAATACATTACAATTTAAAATATATTCAAATAGAAAACAGTTATTTTAAATAATACAAATATTTCAAATTTCTCCTTGAACTGTTTTTGCTGTACTTTGTATCAAATAAATGCAGGCTTGGTGAGCAGAAGAGACTTTTTTTTAAAAAAACATTAAAAATCTTACAGTTCAAAAACTTTTGACTGGTAGTGTACTGGTGTCAAAAATAGTTAATTATTGACTGTATTTTAATGACTCTAAATTAAGTAGCTTGGCGAGCTGCAAAGTAGCTTCCCCAACACTGAGCGACAGGGTGTCAATTGCTAATTAAGAAAACAGTGAGCACTAATTGCAGAAGCTATTCAGCACACTTTGAGTTGCACGGTCTGGACGCACACCTGTTCTCTGACTGTCCTCTCTCCATCCTTCATCGAAGCCCTTCGTCATCCACGACATGGACACTCTCCAGCATGCAGAGCGGAAACTACTCACCCAGCTGCTGGGTAACGTGCCGTCCAGAGACGTCTCCACTCTACGGGAGAGAGAAGTGGAGGCCCGGATCTTCCTGTTCAGCCAGTACGCCTCGGTGGTGACGGTCACGGAGCTGACGGAGTTCGCCAAGGCCGTGCCCGGCTTCGCCACCCTGGACCTCAACGACCAGGTGACTCTGCTGAAGTACGGCGTGTACGAGGCGCTCTTCGCCCTGCTGGCCTCCTGCATGAACAAAGACGGGCTGCTGGTGGCTCGCGGCGGAGGCTTCATCACCCGAGAATTTCTGAAGAGCCTGCGCAAGCCCTTCAGCGACATGATGGAGCCGAAATTTCAGTTCGCCATGAGGTTCAACGCCCTAGAGCTCGACGACAGCGACCTGGCGCTGTTCGTGGCCGCCATCATCTGCTGTGGAGGTGAGATGCAGAGAGAGCATGGGAAGTGAAATAGAGGCGGTCTTGAAAACATTTGGAAAGCATTATCTAAATGAAATGCTACTTAACAGTGACTAGCAGCTTTTGAAAATTGGCTTTACTCAGGAATGAAATACTTCACAGGAAATTGATATGTCATGCTGTTACACGATGTACTCCAACTAGAGCTGGGGTGTTGAAACTGGGGGCCGGGGGTCATACAGGGGTGCTAAAGAAGAACATTATTTAACCAAATATTAATTTATAGGGCTTGCCAAACCTTATTTTAAAGTAAGTATTTATCATATATATTTTTAAAAAGTTATCTTAGGGTATTTGTTAAGTATGGGGAAAGTAATTTATTTATGTATGCATGGATAAATGCTATGCTCATACATCTAGTATCATTAATGTAATAGTAGGCAGAAAAAAAACAAAAGGAATATTTTAAATTGCTTGATTAAATTGCTTTGACTTACAAGTACAGAGAAAAAAATCTTATTCTATTTTTTACACTTACTATTATTCTGACACAGTATAAATGGGTATTTATACATGATAATTTCTATATAAGGTTATATTTAGGGTCTTTTGCATCAAACTTTGGAGACCCCCTATTTTTGAATGCAAATTTAAAGGACCATAAGACTACTACAGTAATGGTGCTTTAAATGTATAAATAAATACATACATACAAACATACATATTTTATTTAACCTGAAGTACTCTCAGGCTCATCTTACTCCATATTAAAGGGATAGTTCTCCCTAAAAATGAAAATTCTGTCATGAATTTCTCACCCTCATGTCGTTCCAAACCTGCAAGACCTTCGTTCATCTTCGGAACACAAATTAAGATATTTTTGATGAAATCTGAGAGCTTTCTGACCCTCCCATAGACAGCAACGGAGCTAAATGTAGTAAGGACATGGTTAAAATAGTCCATGTGACAACAAAGAAAGAAGAGAAGAGAAGAAATTGTTGAATAAAGTCATTATTGTTTTTCTTTGCACACAAAAATTATTCTCGTAGCTTCATAACATTATGTTGAACCACTGATGTCACATGGACTATTTTAACGACGTCCTTACTACGTTTCTGGGCCTTGAACGTGTCAGTTGCGTTGCTGTCTGTGCAGGGTCAGAAAGCTCTCAGATTTCATCAAAAATATCTTAATTTGTGTTCTGAAGATGATTGAAGGTCTTATGGGTTTGGGACGACGTGAGGGTGAGAAATTAATGACAGAATTTCATTTTTGGGTGAACTATCACTTTAATGTAATCTCCTTTGCTGAACTTTAAGTAGGTTAGTTGTGGTTCAGGTTGTTTTTATGTCACCTCTGGAGTCCCACAGCCAGCAGCTTTTGAAAGGCATGACATAATAATGGTCGGAGTGAGATGGGGATTTTGTTCTCTTGAGGGCTAGCGAAAATAATAACCACAGTTTCCTCTCCTGCTGCCGTGTGGCAGGGACCCGAAAGTAGACGCTTCCACAGAACGCAGCTTCCTGGAGGCTGCTCTGTTTTCTTACAACCTATATATGCTAAAGAGACGCAGCGTTAGCAAAAACAAAAAATGCATAATTCATGGACACACTGTACAGTAGTAGCAGTGACATCATGATGTTTAATACAAATTTTGACACCATAGCAATTGAACAGGAAAGTCCTTTATTTGAAAAGTCTGGTATTAATCTCAAAATCCCTGGACCACAAAACCAGTCATAAGTAGCACGGGTATATTTGTAGCAATAGCCAACAATACATTGTATGGGTCAAAATTATCAATTTTTCTTTTATGCCAAAAATCATTAGGATAATAAGTACAGATCATGTTCCATGAAGATATTTTGTAAATTTCCTACCATAAATATATCAAAACTTAATTTTTGAATTGCTATGCACTATGCATCGCTAAGGACTTAATTTGAACAACTTTAAAGGCGATTTTCTCAATATTTTTATTTTTTTGCACCCTCAGATTCCAGGTTTTCAAATAGTTGCATCTCAGCCAAATATTGTCCTATCCTAACAAGATACATTTCCATACATCAATGGAAAGCTTATTTATTCCGCTTTCAGATTATGTATAAATATCAATTTCCAAATATTGACCCTTATGACTGGTTTTGTGGTCCAGGGTCACAAATTAATAATTGAAGAGAAAATAAAGGCATGAATCAGCTGAGTAATTTGAAGTATTTCAAGTATTTATTCATTATTCTTACGTCTCTCTCGTGTTTCTTCTTTTCTCTCTGGATCTCCACCAACAGACCGTCCAGGACTGAGCGACGTGTCGCAGATCGAGCGCATCCAGGAGAGCATCATCCACGCCCTGCGGCTCCACCTGTTGTCCAACCACCCCGACAACGCCCTACTCTTTCCCAAGCTGCTGCAGAAACTGGCCGACCTGCGGCAGCTGGTGACGGAGCACGCAGAGCTGGTCCAGGAGATCAACAAGACAGAGGACGCTTCACTCCACCCGCTTCTGCAGGAGATCTACAGGGACATGTACTGACTTTGAAGCGTCGCCGTTCTCAGCAAGCGCCAAAACACAAGAGCTCCCTCTGCGTGTGGGACAGGAGATAAAAGATGCTCAGCTCAGAGGGGGAAAGAAGCCTGGTGGGAACATCTTTGTGGTGTGCACCTGCTGTCGGATCAAGCACTGCCGGGACATTATAGGGTAAAGCCAGCGTAATTCTAGGCTGAATAATATAGCACTAACCTTTAATAGGGCACAGACCTTTATAAGGTCAATGCCTATAGTCCCGTAGAAAAGTGCAATAGATGCTTTTGTAAATTTGCCAAAAAGTGGATTTCAGGTGCAGTAAATAGATGGCACTCAAAATATACGCCTTGGCTCACTGTAAACTGGCAGTAAACCATTAAAGTGCCATATTTAGCTTCATAAGCATCTGTTTATAGTGCGAGAGCATAGTTGGCGTGTATTGTTTTTGACAAACGTGGCTCCTGCTCTATCCATGTAGTTTGAAAGGCGGGGCTTTGGAGATTACAGGGGGCGTGTCTAACGAATCGTAACTTCCAGAGCGGTTGTCACTCTGCACTTTTAAACTCGAGCACAACACTGCTCTGCCAGATAAGCACCAGCAGTCAAGATTTAGGACCTGGAAAATATATAGAGTTGACTATCCTGAATAAGGGGTGATTTTTCATATAATGGTTTAATGCTAGAATGAAATGTATAGAGAGAGAGCCATATAAATCCGATTGTTTGTTACCTCATTTGAAATGCTTGTACATTGAACATCATTTGTAAAATCTTTTGTATAAAAATATTATTGTACACTTTATAGCACTCCAACTGTAATTTTATTGTACACATGTGTTATGTGTTCTGACTTAGTACCTGTATTCGATTGGTAAATTATTGTTTTATTGATGTATTTGTTTTTTTCAAGGAAAATGAATTTTCGTAGCATTTCGAGCAAAATCTACTAGAGTTGACAATCCACAAGACTTGATCAGAATGTGCTTTGTAGACTGTTGCAGTTTTTAATGAATCATTTCATCTTTAGTTGTGGCTTTTGGGTGCGTAATTACTGACTGATCTCATCTGGTGTCTGTAGTTTGAAATGAAATGTCAGGTTGATGAAAAATGTTTCTAAAAAACTTGAAATGAGCGGCGTGGACGTGTTTATTTCTGGCGCCATCTTCTGTGTAGTCTGATGTACTGCAAGCGTAAAGTGTAAAACGGAAACGCCGAGCCTGTCCTTCTTGACGCGCCGTCGTGACGTCGCAGCAGCATCATGGTCATGGCGCGCTGTCAGATCGCGTGCTCACTCAAAACAAACAGTTAGGATGTGTTTGAATGGGACGTAGAGGTTGTGCAGCACGAGAAGCGCACGGTTACATAATGGATGTGAACGAAGGGTCCGCGCTCGGCGTCTTCACCTGCGAGCTGTGTGAACTGTCCAGTCCCTACAGCTTTCTACGGCCAGAAGCCGCCAAACACCAGAGCAATAGTGTAAGTACAACAGTGTTTGTGACGCTGCAGAATAACGCACGAGATGGTCGGTCTTCATAAGCAAGGAAGAACAATAGTAGTATAGCTTTAGTGATATACATTGATGTAAACATATATAATGGTATAAGGTTGCGCAAACTTGATGGGTGTTATTATTGGCAGGTGCGCGCAGAGTGTGGTTTGCTGTGATGTCACGGTGACGTATGTAAACATGACATGTAATTGATGAAATAGATATGTGAACATTACATAGGGTGACCATACGTGCCATTTTCCCAGGACGCGTCCTGGCCAGGATTTCTATATTGCCTAAAATATCTAGGTTTTGGCTTTGTTTGCGTGTGCAGACCGATCGGTGTATGACATCAAA
>NW_015660878.1:4664760-4667411 GCF_001515625.1 Sinocyclocheilus rhinocerous | reverse complement strand
CCTGGACCACAAAACCAGTCATAAGTAGCACGGGTATATTTGTAGCAATAGCCAACAATACATTGTATGGGTCAAAATTATCAATTTTTCTTTTATGCCAAAAATCATTAGGATAATAAGTACAGATCATGTTCCATGAAGATATTTTGTAAATTTCCTACCATAAATATATCAAAACTTAATTTTTGAATTGCTATGCACTATGCATCGCTAAGGACTTAATTTGAACAACTTTAAAGGCGATTTTCTCAATATTTTTATTTTTTTGCACCCTCAGATTCCAGGTTTTCAAATAGTTGCATCTCAGCCAAATATTGTCCTATCCTAACAAGATACATTTCCATACATCAATGGAAAGCTTATTTATTCCGCTTTCAGATTATGTATAAATCTCAATTTCCAAATATTGACCCTTATGACTGGTTTTGTGGTCCAGGGTCACAAATTAATAATTGAAGAGAAAATAAAGGCATGAATCAGCTGAGTAATTTGAAGTATTTCAAGTATTTATTCATTATTCTTACGTCTCTCTCGTGTTTCTTCTTTTCTCTCTGGATCTCCACCAACAGACCGTCCAGGACTGAGCGACGTGTCGCAGATCGAGCGCATCCAGGAGAGCATCATCCACGCCCTGCGGCTCCACCTGTTGTCCAACCACCCCGACAACGCCCTACTCTTTCCCAAGCTGCTGCAGAAACTGGCCGACCTGCGGCAGCTGGTGACGGAGCACGCAGAGCTGGTCCAGGAGATCAACAAGACAGAGGACGCTTCACTCCACCCGCTTCTGCAGGAGATCTACAGGGACATGTACTGACTTTGAAGCGTCGCCGTTCTCAGCAAGCGCCAAAACACAAGAGCTCCCTCTGCGTGTGGGACAGGAGATAAAAGATGCTCAGCTCAGAGGGGGAAAGAAGCCTGGTGGGAACATCTTTGTGGTGTGCACCTGCTGTCGGATCAAGCACTGCCGGGACATTATAGGGTAAAGCCAGCGTAATTCTAGGCTGAATAATATAGCACTAACCTTTAATAGGGCACAGACCTTTATAAGGTCAATGCCTATAGTCCCGTAGAAAAGTGCAATAGATGCTTTTGTAAATTTGCCAAAAAGTGGATTTCAGGTGCAGTAAATAGATGGCACTCAAAATATACGCCTTGGCTCACTGTAAACTGGCAGTAAACCATTAAAGTGCCATATTTAGCTTCATAAGCATCTGTTTATAGTGCGAGAGCATAGTTGGCGTGTATTGTTTTTGACAAACGTGGCTCCTGCTCTATCCATGTAGTTTGAAGGGCGGGGCTTTGGAGATTACAGGGGGCGTGTCTAACGAATCGTAACTTCCAGAGCGGTTGTCACTCTGCACTTTTAAACTCGAGCACAACACTGCTCTGCCAGATAAGCACCAGCAGTCAAGATTTAGGACCTGGAAAATATATAGAGTTGACTATCCTGAATAAGGGGTGATTTTTCATATAATGGTTTAATGCTAGAATGAAATGTATAGAGAGAGAGCCATATAAATCCGATTGTTTGTTACCTCATTTGAAATGCTTGTACATTGAACATCATTTGTAAAATCTTTTGTATAAAAATATTATTGTACACTTTATAGCACTCCAACTGTAATTTTATTGTACACATGTGTTATGTGTTCTGACTTAGTACCTGTATTCGATTGGTAAATTATTGTTTTATTGATGTATTTGTTTTTTTCAAGGAAAATGAATTTTCGTAGCATTTCGAGCAAAATCTACTAGAGTTGACAATTTGATCAGAATGATCAGAATGTGCTTTGTAGACTGTTGCAGTTTTTAATGAATCATTTCATCTTTAGTTGTGTGCGTAATTTGCGTAATTACTGACTGATCTCATCTGGTGTCTGTAGTTTGAAATGAAATGTCAGGTTGATGAAAAATGTTTCTAAAAAACTTGAAATGAGCGGCGTGGACGTGTTTATTTCTGGCGCCATCTTCTGTGTAGTCTGATGTACTGCAAGCGTAAAGTGTAAAACGGAAACGCCGAGCCTGTCCTTCTTGACGCGCCGTCGTGACGTCGCAGCAGCATCATGGTCATGGCGCGCTGTCAGATCGCGTGCTCACTCAAAACAAACAGTTAGGATGTGTTTGAATGGGACGTAGAGGTTGTGCAGCACGAGAAGCGCACGGTTACATAATGGATGTGAACGAAGGGTCCGCGCTCGGCGTCTTCACCTGCGAGCTGTGTGAACTGTCCAGTCCCTACAGCTTTCTACGGCCAGAAGCCGCCAAACACCAGAGCAATAGTGTAAGTACAACAGTGTTTGTGACGCTGCAGAATAACGCACGAGATGGTCGGTCTTCATAAGCAAGGAAGAACAATAGTAGTATAGCTTTAGTGATATACATTGATGTAAACATATATAATGGTATAAGGTTGCGCAAACTCGATCGGTGTTATTATTGGCAGGTGCGCGCAGAGTGTGGTTTGCTGTGATGTCACGGTGACGTATGTAAACATGACATGTAATTGATGAAATAGATATGTGAACATTACATAGGGTGACCATACGTGCCATTTTCCCAGGACGCGTCCTGGCCAGGATTTCTATATTGCCTAAAATATCTAGGTTTTGGCTTTGTTTGCGTGTGCAGACCGATCGGTGTATGACATCAAA
>NW_015660878.1:4663560-4664348 GCF_001515625.1 Sinocyclocheilus rhinocerous | reverse complement strand
TCCCCCGGCCTCCCCCTACCCTTCTCTATCACCAAGCGGTTGTTATTACATCAGCAGATTCGGCACATTTGCGATAGAAAAGCGGCGCTTTCACGTTATGGTATTACAGCTGTGAAATTACAAACAAAAAATCCACATTCTGAGACATGAATTGTGAATTTTATTAACATTAAATCGTCCTCCTTCCATTTTCACCTCAAAATTATGGGGAAGCTGTGCCTCCCCCGACGAGCCGCCACTGTACATTACATTCCTGGCATATTTTTGAATCAGGCTGCCAGACTGCAAAATGCCAAGTAAGGACTTGCCACAAGACACCCAAGAACCGAAATAGTTATTTCCTCACCCTCATGTCGTTGCAGTACTCTATCTATCTATCAACCTCGTATAACGTAAGTCAGCAGTAACCAAGACTGATGGTTATCAACATTCTTCAAAATACTGTATTTTGTATTCCAGTTACACAGGTTTGCAACATTAGGCTGAGTAGATGATAAACGAATAGTTCATTGTTTATTGTTTATTTGGTTCCCCATTAGCTTCCACAAAGTGGTTGCTAGTCTTCCTGGGGTCCACAAATCAATCCAAGACAAACAGTCTTACAAATAAATAAAAACGAACAGGAATACAATTTCACTTATCCAGGGTTGCTACAGACACTAACACGATTTTAAGACCTTTTTAATACCACCTTATATGAAACTTAAGACCTAAACCTGTATTGGAAATACACATTTTATTACATGCATATATGTAATATCTAAGGTTTTTAAATTAAAAAGAAAACA
>NW_015660878.1:4635772-4659400 GCF_001515625.1 Sinocyclocheilus rhinocerous | reverse complement strand
ATGAATTGTGAATTTTATTAACATTAAATCGTCCTCCTTCCATTTTCACCTCAAAATTATGGGGAAGCTGTGCCTCCCCCGACGAGCCGCCACTGTACATTACATTCCTGGCATATTTTTGAATCAGGCTGCCAGACTGCAAAATGCCAAGTAAGGACTTGCCACAAGACACCCAAGAACCGAAATAGTTATTTCCTCACCCTCATGTCGTTGCAGTACTCTATCTATCTATCAACCTCGTATAACGTAAGTCAGCAGTAACCAAGACTGATGGTTATCAACATTCTTCAAAATATTGTATTTTGTGTTCCAGTTACACAGGTTTGCAACATTAGGCTGAGTAGATGATAAACGAATAGTTCATTGTTTATTGTTTATTTGGTTCCCCTTAAATCTGCATATTTTACTGCCTATTTTTAACCAAATTATTACAATTTATCAAATTCAATATACACTATAGGGCTGCTACCAGTCAGATTAAATTTACACTGCAAATAACAATAATTACAACGGCAATAAATAATGTTATGAGATTAATGTTTTAAATGCATTTATGAATATACAAATAAATGTTGAGGGGAAAAATGCATACTTTCCAACATACTTCTCAACTAAACTACCAGTAAGTGGGGGTAAGTCACTTAATGAGTGAGTCATTGAGTCATTCATTCAACTGATTGAGGGTGTTATCATGCTGCTATCTTAAGGACTTTCGTGGACAGCTGACTCCTAAAGTTTTTGATATTCTTCATATTCTGTGTGGTGGTCAGATAGAAATTAATCTTTTCCAATAAGTTTAAATAGATTTTTACCTTTTATGGGCATTTTACCTTTATAAAGCCATTTTCTGAAGTGGCATTTAGAAGTATTTACACACTGTTTAATGCAGAACATGAATGCATTTAACCTGCAGTTACAAATGCATAAATAATTTGATATATTAAACATAAACAATTGAATACTGATATTTGAAATGATTTAAAAAATGAAAATAGCAGCAGTTAAAATATACATCTACATATTCATAAGCAAATCTTCACATTTTCTTCGAAATACATATGTACAGTTACTCTTTCGTATTTTTATGGGAACCATATTCCAAGCAACAGAACCTCGATAAAGTACAGCCTTTTTCATCAAATTTGTGGACACAGTAAAAAAAAGTTGAGCCTTATTCACTTGGCATGTTTTCTAATATATATTTTATAAAATATATGTCTAAGTCCCACATAAACAAGCTTTTCAAAGAAAAAACAAGGAGTTTGATACTTGATTACTTTATGAAAATATAACAACAATCGTAAATGTAATTTAACCTTCACCAGCAACCATGATAACTTTCTATGCATATCACTAACATTAGCCCGAAATGGATAATGAAGCAGTAGTCCGGCAGCTCTATTCTGAACCATCTGAAGTTTTTTTTAGGTGTTTCTCAGATGCACTTGACCATACCATAGGGCAGTCCTCAAGATGCGATAAAACTAATGACTGTACCACATGTTTTAAATCTAAAGATGGAATAAATTCAGAACATTTCCTGGCCACCGCTATACCTTTTCCCATAGTGTTTACTATATAATCTAATAATCTAATCTAATGTTTGGACCAGGACAACGTATTGTCAAGTATCACACCCAGCAACTTAACATTTGTTACTTATTCCACTGGCACCCCATTAATAAATAAATACAAATCAGCAGCCTTAGTCATATTATTTTTATAACTAAAAACAATACATTTAGTTTTTTCTATATTTAAAATTAGTTTATTAATTCAAACCCACTTTGTAATTTTTAACAGCCCATCACTTAAATTTTCCTGAAGCTCAGTTAATGTACAGTCATGGCCAAAAGTTTTGGCAGTGACATAAATTTTGTTTTGCAAAGTTTGCTGCTTAAGCTGTTGTGGTGTTCATTCACATTGTTTCTAGATTATTGTGTAGAGTGATCAGATGCATTTTAACTAATTGCCAAAAGCTTCATTGGCCAAAAAATTAACTTTTCAAAAAAAAAACTTTTTTTTAAAAATCCTGACACAAAATGACCAGCTAACATTAATTGACTAATCATATCAGCAGCACATGTGAAAGTGTGAATGAGTACTAGTCAGGTTAACTCACTATCATACTCATTAGATTGTAAGAGCAGACTGATTGTTATAAAAGGAGGGAAGATGCGCTTCCAATCATTGTGTTCTTGTTAGCAATGGTTACCTCCATGTAAATATTGACTTGTTATATATTTTTTTGCCAGTAAAAGCTTTTAAAACTTATGATATGCTTATCATTGTTTTTCAGTATACCATAGAAACATGTGGATAAATAATCTAGAAATACTGAAGCAGCAAACTTTGCAAAACACAAAATTTATGTCACTGCCAAAACTTTTGGCCATGACTGTATGTGCAGCAGAAGGGTCAATATCACCATAGAGTGCCTTTCAACCCTCACAATACTCAAAAATTGTGGTTTTAATTTCTCATTCGCTTTGTCATGTGTAGCATTTGACCATGGCAACCAGGACACCTCAGCCAGATCAGATAAACTTTACGACCTAAAAGTATGTAGAGAGAATCTTCCCTCCTACTTAATTCTCTCAAACAGACACATACTGCTATACGAAATAGGGCTGTCAAAATGGCTGAAAAAGTAAATTGGAATTTTGTACTCTATTCGAATACGAATTTTGAATTCTATTCGAATTTAAAAAGCATAATTTCCGTTAGGGTGAAGAAAAGCTTTTGGCTTCTCTTGAGGCCACAAGAGGGCGCATCAAGCAAAATATTACTAATGCACGTTTATTCAAAGCATAAGATAACATGACTATCTGTGAAAAAAGTGCATAATGTTTAAAATAATGTTTATAAACCAATTATAATTAAGTTGCTTAAACGACTATAAACAAAACAGCATAATGTATGTATGCATAGTTTAATATAATTTTACATGGCTTTCTAAACATGCGGCTCTTTTGTGCGAGATGCGAGTGCAATGCGTTCTGTGTGAACAGCTTGGTTTCAGTTTTGATATAAACAATATCCTCTCCGCATTGAAGTTCTGTTTTTTTCTCAATATTTTTAATGAACAACGCAGCAGCGCCGCATCTAGTGGCTTCAACTGGATATGCTAACAAAAACATTATAATGCCACGACACTTACATCGTCATCGCATCTCGTGATAAGGCTGCCTCCTTAATGCACAACTAAATGAAATTAGTTTAATATTTTATGCAACACAGTAGGAAAAAAAGTGTCAGAGAAAATAAAAATGTTGTACAAAAATTGTATTTCTTATTTTTATTGTCTTGTCAGGATACAATTAGTTTAACATTGACAACACAAGATACCAAGAAAGAAACATATATATTAAACCAGAGATACATTCATACACCTGAATATAAGCATTTAGATCTTAACTAATACCAATAACGAGTGGTAACTAGGCTAATATAATAGGGAAACATACAGACAACACATGCATATACCAGATACATTTGTAACTGATTGATTATAGTCTAAATAAAGAAAATGTCTTTATGCGTGTGTGTTATGCGAGCATGGTGTAGTTTGCTGGTCAGCCAGGCCGTTGTTGCCTGGCTTACCGGGGGTCATTTACGTCTCTTTGGAATGTGTTTGAAGTTCGATGGGGAGACGAGAGTGGTGAAACTGTTTAGCATCTCCTTGATAGTGGGGGGAACCATTGGCAATTTAGCACCCATATAAATGTAGAATGTGAGGCCATGTCTGTAATTTATATGCAAATGTCAAAATTAATACCTTTCTTCTTCCCTGTATCTCTATTTTTCCTCCATATCTCCCTTTCTTTCTTAAGGTATGCTTCTCTTCATTCGGGGTTTGCATCCCAATGTTTTCTGTATTGCCGTGTAATTTCTGCTGCACTCAGAGGCATGTCCTGAGAAAGAGCAATGATTTGATGTTTTTATAAGTTACAAAATATTATCTACAGCAGATCTTTCTATAAATTACAATATTAAATTTCTATAAATTGCAATATTATCTACAAACGAATGCTGTGTCCAGGGGCGTAAATTTAGTCTAATAGTTGGGGGGGACAATAGACATAATTTCTCAAGAGCAATTTTTGAAGGGGACACAAATAATACAGCTAAAATAGTACTTGTAAGGATATTTATATACAGAGGAAAGCCTTACTACTATTAGTGTAGCAGGGAGACCGTGCCAAATTAGACAACTTCAAGCTGTTGTCGTGCCACAAAAGCTCTCGTGTCCGTTGTAGACATTACTATTCTTCACAGTGTTGCCAAGTCCGCGGTTTTCACGTGGAATTGGGCTACTTTATCACTGTTGCCGAGGGTTGTTTTTCATGTCCGCGGGTTGAAGCGACCCCAGTAACGTGTATTTTAGTCCATGGAACGCGATTTTTACCGGGGGACCCCCTTGAAACGCAGTTCGTTTGGGCTAGTTTTGAGTAGCAATAAGGGCGGGTTTTGTTGTGAAAACCTGGCAACCCTTTCCATCAAGCAGGTGACGTTATTGTTGCTAACAGCGGATTCATCGAAAAATACATCATTAAAGAGAAAATAATCACTTCATCTGATGTTTAAGTGAATAAAATAGACAGCCTTACTTACTTACTGGAGTTCCACAATATTGACTTTTTTCTCTCTCACCAGACTTGTGTGCAGGTGATGTAAAAGAGGAAAGCAGGCATTTAGACCAAAGCACTGTGAGGCAAGGGAGGGGTAGACTCAAAATGTTTCTAAACTTAAAACACATTTTTTCCCCTTTTGTGTTGTTTTACTACGTACACAATTATTTAAAGTATAAAACATTGTTATTTACAATACACAGTGTGGTTTTTAATCATATTTTAAGGGGGTACAATCCTCAGATGGGGGGTCCCGACCCCCCCCGGGATTTCCGCCTATTGCTGTGTCCACCCTGTCATGTCTAAGTGGCTGACAGGGTGAACATTTTGAGCTTCAATTAGCATATTAGCTTACAACAAAGTGTGATTAGGTAAATAGTCTGGTTGTTGAAGAGAATTTGGTATATTTAAACTTACATATTTTGAAAATACTGTATTCTAATCACTTCTGGCATATTTTATGGCGACAGGGTGGACATGTTACGCTTTGGCAAATCAAGTAAGCAAACTCCTACGGAGAAAATTTGTCAATTGAAAAGTTACCAACTTACTCACCTGTGCTGCTGAAATTCCCACCACTGAAGAGACAAAAAATCTGTTGTCTTGATGTCACTAAAGTGGATGGCTTTTTCTTAAAGGGGCGGATTCCCCAATACGACAGGGTGGACAACCATTCAAGGGACATAGACAAACTCTTCTTTTTTAAGAAATAAAAATATAGTTTTTATTACCAAATGATCAATACACTCAAATTGAGTTTAACAAAAATTTAACAAAATATTAATAGAGAACAACATTTTTTTCATTTTATGATTTGACTATATTCTACTCTCATTCAAATGTAACGAGCAGTGCATGGGCAAGCATCCTCTTATAAAAAAACTTTTTTTTTAAAATCTAGAAATTGTATCTAAAGAGCCAAATAATGCTTTTGTTATGAATCTAAAAACTTAGCCTAATATAACACATTCTTTCATAGTCATTTTTATGTTACGTTATTATGGCAAATGAGTTATGTACAGGACACCAAAAGGCACCCTACAGTGATATTGACCCAGAAAACATTGTAGAATCATCAGCATGCATAACTATATTTGCCTTATCAACAACATATGGTAAATCATTTATAAAGATAGAGAACAGTAATGGACCTAAACAACTCCCTTGTGGAACACCACAATAGGTATTTTTAGCCTCTGAGAAAGAACCATTATAAAACACTGTCTGTCTTCTATTAGAAAGATAACTTCCAATCCAATCAAGAGCTGTGAGTGAAAAACCATGACATTTTAGTTTAGCAATAAGAATATCATGGTCAATAACATCAAAAGCTACTGTATAGTCTATTAAAACAGCACCGACCAATTTCTTATCATCTAGACATGCTAACCATTCATCTGTCATGTGTATGAGCGGTACTTGTGGAGTGTCCTGGTCTGTAAGCATGTTGTGCATTAGTAAGTAATCCATTAATTCTAAAAGATTGTAAAATTTGCTTAAAAATAATCTTCTCCAAGAGCTTGCTCAGAATAGGAAGTATACTAATTGGCCTACAGTTAGGACCTGAAAAGTCAGTTTTTCCCTTTTTTTTTTTTTTTTAAAGTAATGGTATAATTTTTGATTTTTTCCAAAGATTCGGATATACACCACTAAGCAAACATCTATTAAATACATGACAAATTGGTTGAGAGAGCTGATTAGCTACTATTTTCAGAAATGTACCATCCAAAAAATCAACTCCACAAGATTTGTCATCTGGAACTGAAAGCAACATCTGTTCTACTGTATTTTGATCAATGGGACTAAAATTAAAACAACACATTTTATCTTTCATCATTTTAACAATAGGATTACACACTATTTGTAAATTGTTGCTATACATGCTAGATCGTAAATCATTCACCTTATTAATGAAAAAAAGTGTGAAAATAATTAGCTATATCTAAGGGTTTAATGATAAACTGTCTCTCGTTTTCCACACACACTTGAAAATTATTTGTATTCCTATACATTGTTTCATTTAGTGTTTTCCACATTTTCTTACTATCACCAGCTGCACATCTTATTTTTTGCTTATAATATTCCCTCTTTTTTGATATGATTTAATTTTGTAACCCTATTGACACATGTGGACATAATGTGAATAAACTTTGTAAAGTAAAATTGGGAAAATAACACAATGTAAAATCGTGTTCTGTCAGAGTAACTTGGGTGACATTTGGTAAAGGTCGGTACTAGGGGTGTGCAATATATATCGTCTGCGATAATATCGTAATTGTTGTTTTAACGATGTGCGATTTGACATTATCGAGTATTTTGCAAAAATCATTCAAAACATCCCTACAGAGCGCACGCATACATTACGTGAAGTCTAGACTAGTGCGTGTGCGCATTTAGTGTGTTTTCTTTCACTGCATGATTCAGTCTATTAAAATGCATTTAGAATGATCACAAATTCAAGACATGATGGCAGAAAATTTATATATTTATACCACTTCATATAGTTATTCAATTTCACACGAAGAGTGCCGTTTTTCTCCAAAAATTACCATGATTACAAATGTGACATTGAATTCAATAAACAATAAGTTAATCAAGAGACTTACGTTTTAGACACCATATTGCTTGTTTTTGCTCTATTTCGCCAACAAAAATCATCCCGAATACAGTCACAGCGCTGTTTTGTGTCTCTGAGCAACATTCGTTCTTGACGTTCTTGAATGAATCAACCGTTTAAATGATTTTGTTCAATCGCAATGACTCACTTATTATGCTGCCACCTTTGCTGCCACCTGCTGGTTTTAATTTCAAATTTCGGCTTTTTCTTTCTTTTTCTTTTTTTCTTATTTATTTCAAATATCAGTATTCAACGTTTTATGTTTAATATATCAAAACATTATTTATGCATTTGTAATTGCAGGTTAAATGCATTCGTGTCTTGCATTAAACAAAATACATGTGTAAATACATCTAAATGCCACTTCAGATGCAGCTTCTGTGTTGATTTCATTTGCTCGGTAACAGCCCAAATGTCTTATTCTAATTCCCTGATTAAATGTAAGAATTTGACTCAAAAGATAATGGACACTTTTAGAAAAAATGGCTTTATAAAGGTAAAAATGCCCATAAAATGCAAAAATCAGTTTAAACTTATTGGAAAAGATTAATTTCTATCAGTATGAACTGACCACCACACAGAATATGAAGAATATTAAAAACATTAGGAGTCAGCTGTCTTCGGCCGTCCTTAAGGTACCAGCATAACACACTCAGCAAAATATCGTCTAATTATCGTTATCGATTAAATCCCATAAAATATCGAGATATAATTTTTTGTCAATATCGCACACCCCTAGTCGGTACTATTCTACATAATCCAGTTCATGAAGTACATAATTAGTGTAAAGCACTTCTTGTTGATCGTATGATGTTTGTGTGCTCGTATAATGAAGTGATTTGACTTTGAATGACACCATGCAGCAAAAGATTGAACATTCACATCACAAAGCACTATAGGAGCTTGATAATAATATTGTTTGTTTGTTTGATTGTTTTATTATTATTAATAAGAATAATATTGGTATTATAGCAAAACCACGAGACCTTTCGTATGAAGCTACGATCACTTCTTTTTATGAAGCAATAGGCATTTTGATCATTCAAAATTGAGGAAAATCAATAGCCTATTAGAGAGCCATGTCTTTTTATTAAGCAATATAAAATTTGATCGTAGCTTCATATATATAATCAGACTCATACTGTGATTTACAGAGGACACCCACTTGAACATTCAGTGAAACTCTTTTGAAAATATATTGTAAACACTAAATATCTGTTTAAAAGTAGACCTATTTAGTACAAGAATCATTAGACATTAAAGAGTCTATTTTATCAATCTTTGGCAGCAATCTTGAAACCACTAGATTTTACTCATTTTTTAGCATGACGATTTGAATAATAAAAAAATAGAATAATAAAATGTAGTGTGTTTACTTTTATATATTTTAATAAGTACAGGTTAGAATAAGTATGTTGTTTAATTTGCACCTACATATCTGTTATGCAGAATGACAGTGGGACATTTCACCCATTTTTGGATCCATTTCATTTTCCCAAATGTTATTTGAAACGTTAAAGCAGACACTTGCATTTAATATGCTATTTATTTATGAAATCATCTTTGTGTTCTGTTTTGTCCCACGTGGGAGATGATGTGGTCTAACTATTTACAGTGTTTCCACGACCTGAACTGTAAAACGTGTTTCCTGAAGTCAGTGCTTATCGCAACAGACACAGAAAGGACTTGTAGGTTTCTGATATCTGAGCTAAAATCTTATTAGTATGTTTGTAGTAGGCCATTTAACACTCTGTACTTTGATGTAAATATCTGATCCAAGGCATGTGGTTGAATAATTGCGTGATGTGTTGCCAGTGATTGAGATGGGCTTTTGTGCTGTCGTTTGTCCTGCAGGCTCTTGGAGGAATGTTACGGCATGAAGGATCCCTTCAGCCCAGAGAGAGAAAAGTTTCTGGTTTTAGGATCCAAGTGCTGTCTGTGCAGTAAGACGGTGTGTGTTGGGAACGGTACATGTAGCTTTGATAAGAAACAAAAAACATGACTCTCCAATAGGCTGTTAGTTTTCCTCCTTTTTGAATGATTCAATGAAAGAAATAATGTATAGAAATGATCCTCCATCTCTTCCATTATGTTCAAAATTGTGAAGATATAGATCAAACAATATTTTTATGCTTGCACGCAGTGAAGAACAACGATGGCGTCATCATTATGATATACATTTATTGGAAGCAATGTCAACATATCAACAAGCTTGTGTTTTTGTGTTTGTTTGTTTTCTGACAGGACTGCAGTCGTTCTGTTTGCCCTGTGTGCGGGACCACCTTCGGCAGTTTCCAGAACAGGTTCAGAACGAGGTGCTGAGGAAAAAGAGTGTCCAGAAGACGTCCTCTTCATGATGCTAGAATGACTTAGTCAGGACACTAGTGAGCCATCTGGCCAGACACACAATATTAACTGGTTTTTTTTATTTATTATTTTTGTGTTTGTCTTGTGCAACTGGAGGCAGCAAACCATGTTTTGATTCAAATCATTTCTGTGCTGTCATTTACTGTTTTGAGTTTTACAAACGAGTGTTATGATGGTGATAAATGCCTTGTCGCATGTAGCAACTATAAAATAAATGATGTTTATGTCATCGGTTGCGATTACTTGCTGGCTGAAAAGATAAATGACTGATATATTCATGTCTGATGATGTAGGTGAGTCCTGAACCAGTTGTTGGAGTGCAAACCTGTTGTGAGCATCAGCATGCAAACACTACTACTACACCACAGATCCTTCCGGCCATAAGTTGAGGCTGAGCCTGACTAAACCCGACTCAGGTACGTAGTGAAGTATAAGTTCCAGCACATGCATAGTTGGAGATCTGTGGCTCAGCAGTCTGAGCGCTGGCAAACAATGCCAGAGGTTCCTGGTTCAAATCCAGCCAGATCTACACAATTAATCAATTGCAGTGGGCAGAGGAGGAGCTGACCAGACCAAGGATGCAGCAGTGGTGGAGCTGGAGGACCTATAAGTTCCAGCACATGCATAGTTGGAGATCTGTGGCTCAGCAGTCTGAGCGCTGGCAAACAATGCCAGAGGTTCCTGGTTCAAATCCAGCCAGATCTACACAATTAATCAATTGCAGTGGGCAGAGGAGGAGCTGACCAGACCAAGGATGCAGTGGTGGAGCTGGAGGACCAGACTGGACGATGGCGCAGAGGAACCAGAGAGGAGTGGCTGACCAGACCAAAGATGGAGCATTGGCATTGCTGGAGAGTGGAACAGCAGACCAGATGGAGGTGCATGTGGCTGACCAAACGGAGCATAGAGTGGAATGGCAAACAAAGTGGTGAGACGAGAGTGATGACAGCACCCGAAGAAAGAAGAAGGAGGACCATGACTGTGGTCCCCCGGCCTCCAAGACAGTGACCAGCAGCAGTTATGCATTTTTCCAAAACTTAGCTGTTTTCAAAGTACAATTACTTCTGTACATGCAACAACTCACCATCATCCACTAGATGGCAATAAAGCCTGTATCTCCAGCAACTTTTCCACCAATTAATTTTTTTTTTAAGCCAACAAGTCTATCATACTTTTTAAATACATTAACTTGCTCTTGAGAAGTATGTCTCTATTCATGTGTAAGTCTAAAGGTGAGCCTGGAACATTTCAGCTACTTACTACTGGTAAAGCCAAAAGCTGCCTGCCAACTATGACCTCAAACTTGGCTTACAGCTATATCACATGCACATTATAAAGTTTTGCTATTATCTTTTTAACACCTTCATGACACATTGCTGATTTAGGCAAACCACAATTTGCCGCTGTGTTGCCAGATCAACATTTCATACAACAAGTGGAAAAAGGTTATAACCTTTTGCTCTCACTTTCCATAATATTTAAAAGCCATACGGCCCTTATTTAATTTGCACAACTTTTTCAAACTACATTACATTTTTATTTAAGGGCAACTGATTTCTGTTATTTACTCAACTTACAAGAAAACAATATTTCAAATAGTTTCTTTCTTCCCCCAGGCAATCTACCTCATGAACAATTACAAAACATGTGCAATAACCTTCTATTTATTTGTTACCACCCTACTCTATTTTATTTAGAGCACATCTGTACAACATTTATTTTACTTTCCAATTTATTGTTCTACATACATTTGGTTTGTTTAAATATACACGTGTGCATTTTCTTCACATCTGTGTACTGGAAGCTTGTGACCCGAAAACAAATTCCTTGTGTGTAAACATACTTATCAATAAAGCTCTCTCTGACTTCTGAAATATTTTACAGCTTGATAAAACTAAGCATTTTTCCTCAAAGACATTTCAACAGCATTTCCGTGATTTTTGCTGGTCACGCTTTTAAAATTAAGCAAAACTTCTTCAAAGAATGGTTTCTTCTTCAAAAGAAACAATAGTTAAAGGACTGAGTTAAAATAACTAAATTGTTTCCTGGCTTTCACTAATTTTAATGACCGTGCGTCTCATTTGAGATCATCTCGAGGGCCCCAGGGTTCACGACATTTGCACCAAATAGCACATAAACCAGGGTCGCTGGCTTACAATAAGCGCACCTGGCAACACGACACTGCGGGAAGCGCGAGTCTCTAGTACTTGTATCGTTTTTCACTGATGGGCGGGCCCCGCGCTCCGCCGGCCAATGAGAAGCGTCTTCTGTTTAAATAGCCTTCGCTGTCAATCTTTTTTTCCCCTGCCAGTTTACTTGCGATCGCCATATTGGGTGCTCGCCTACTCGAATGACTCGTCTGTTTTTCTTCGGAATTACTACGAGACGGCATCGGAGTCGCGCGCTGTTTTCATGACTTGTTTTCCACGCGCCTTAGCCTTTCCGCACGCATTTGCGCGTTTGTTATGCGTGCGCTCTGCGTCTCGCTTTGCTTTCTCGGGAAGTAGGATCGCTCTTAGTTAGACCGCGTCTGGCTCGATTGTGACTGCGATTCTCGGGACGAACTTTAACGTGCAAAATGTCAAAAGTGCGCGTCTCCAATGGAAGCCCGACGCTGGAGAGGGTGGACGCGAGGCAGGCGGATCACGCCAAACCGCCGGTCTGCAGAAACCTCTTCGGCTCCGTGGATCGCGAAGAGTTCGCGAGAGACGTCAAGGAGCAAATGCTGGACATGGAGAAAGCGTCCAAGGAAAAATGGAATTACGACTTCGCCAAAAACGAGCCGCTCGCGCCTGGCGACTACGAGTGGCAGGAGGTGGACGCGAAAGAGGTGCCGGAGTTTTACACCAGACCGCCTCACGCAAAACGGGATACCTCGACCGGGACTGTGGATCATAACGGGAACCACGACTACTTGTTGACAACGAGCGTACAGGGGGACTCGGACAACGCGGAGCACGGGAGTCGCTCGGATTGCCGAACGGCGCTGACCACGCCGACAAAAAGACCGTCGACAGAGGATCGGGGTAAATGTTTTGGGAGTCTCGGTGCTCTTGGGTTATTTGCGCGCAGATCTCGGGGGACAAACAGTTTGCCCTCCCGATCGTGCGTAATGCTGAAACTGCTTGCTTTCGCGGTCTAGCTCGCAAATGAAGTCGCTTTTCTAACACCATCTTCATTCTTTCGATAGATCTTCCTTGCCAAAGCAAAAGAGCCAACGTCCAAGCGACCGAGGCGAACTGCTGTCCAGAGACGAGTTCGCAAGCGCCCAGCAAGTCGGATCCCAAAACGTAAACAAGGTGAGTTTCGTGCGCGCTGTCTGGTGCACGACTTATTTTATGCATCGATGTAAACGCGTTACTTAATGCTAACAAGATCGCGTTCAACATAGCTGATGTTATTTTTTATTTTATATATATATATTTGTTCTCTCTGTTGTATTGTTGCGCGCTAAAACGCTAACAATGTTCGTTCCTTGACGCGTGCTTGTCCACGCGTTCGCACTGTACAAAGCGTTTGGTTTGGTCTTTTAAAAACAAACGCCCGTTTAAGACGTTCTGTCACCGCGCAAGTGACAGTCGAGTCAAACGGGACTCAAATGCATAACATTGTAGTAACACGTCAGCAGGTCTCTTGTAGGGTGTGCGCGTGGGAGGAGGAGGGGGTCTGGGTTCACAATGCAGGCATATACTTGCGCGCAAAATTCCTCGCTTTTCATTCGCGCTGTCCTGCGCTATCGCTCCTGTTTTAAACGCGTCGTGGAGATGGCCGTGTGTTTACGCGCAAATATTGTTGCCGTATTTTTCTGTGTACTTTATTTCATGCATTGTGTCGTTGTGAAGTTTTTGCAAGCGCGTTCGACATGCTATTTCCTTTGCTAATCAACTTTTTTCCCTTGTTCCCTGCAGAGACGGATGAAGAAGACTAATTTCTCCATCAAATACTTCAAGAGCTTTATGAAGTAAACAGGGACAGCGGTTGAAAAATACAAATCGAGCCTTGGAGAGGCTATATAAGCACTGAATTTTTACACTAAACTTTTGGCACTCGACAGAATATATTTGCCTCAAAAGCAGACAATGTAGCAGTGTGCAATTGGAGTTTCGTTTGTTCTTTTACTACCTATGTATATACTTTCATTTTATATGTAGCACATTTAAATGTAATATTAAGATAAAAAAAAAACACAATCATTTATAAATGGAGTGCGTTTGACTTGAAGAATTGCTGTGCAGTTTTCAAAACGTCTCCCCCAAATGAACCCTTTTAAAGTAAATATATCTATGTCAAATACAAACACACACACCATTTCCCTTTAATTAGGTTTAACAATCCCACTGTCTCAGTTTTGGCTGGCTCAGGATGTTCACAGTCAGAAATACACCTTCATGTGTATCAGTGTTGTGCTCAACAGCAGCAGCACAACCTTGGACATTTTTTTAAGTTGCACAAATGTCACTGTTTGAAAAGCATTACAGACTTTTTCACCTTCTGTGATCTGGCTAAATTAAAATGATCCGATATTTGCATTAATACCGTTCATGTTTATTGGTACTTGTATATGATTTTACCAGCCAAAGTTACAGCACGTTGGGCATGTGGTGTTCTTCTCTGAAGGGACTGTGACTCCTAGTGTGGTATTAAGTTTTTCATGCTTTTTTACAGTATTATTATATCCCCGGGTTATTCCACTAATTTTTTTCCCCCTTATTTTAAATTAATTCTTTTTTTTCTTATTTTGCCATAAAGATGCAAATTCACATGAACTACAAATCCTACTGAGTACACATTAAAAAAAAAAGTGCAACTGTAGTGACCAATTGATTTTCTTATTTTTTGTTTTTGTCAATTTTATGGGGTTTTTTTTCTATTCATTGCTGTGTAGCATAATGTATATATAAATATATATTTCTTTTTTTTTTCTTTAACACTGGGCCATACAATTAAGAACAATGTTAGTCCATGAAGCCACTTCTTTGCCACAATATATTTGGCTTTCGTGATGAACATGACATGGCACTATGACAAAAAAAAAAAAGAAAGTAAAAACCGGCAAAAAATTAAATTAAGACGTTACACTGCACGTGTGTAAAACATTGAAGTGTACCTGTGTGTACTGCTTTCTAAAGAAGAAAAAAAGATAAAAAATAAAAAAAACAGGAAATTATACTAACTTATTTATGTTAAGCTTTTTGTTGTTTATGACTATCCAAAGTGGCATTTGTGCATTTTCTGTATGTACTTCATTTTATACTTTTTTTTTCCCTCCACAAATTTGTGCAAGGTTGCAAACTGAGCCTATTAAAAATTTGATGTGGATTGTGTACTGCTTTATAAATGAGATGATTAAACCATAATGACATGAACACCTTCACCTGACTCCTTTTCATTATATTGTGCAGAATGAAAACACACTCTTAGGGGGAATCTTAAATACACTTCTTACACCCTGCATTATTAAATACACTTCTTACACCCTGCATTAGCAAAAGCCTCAAACTGACCTTAAGCTGTGCTACAAACCTAAATACCTTTAAAACAAATCATAACAGAAGTGATAAATAAATACATCACTCTGGTGCTAAACTGGTATGTGGCAGAATGAAACCTATGGAATTTAGTGTTCTTTTGTTTTTGTTTTTTTGACAACCCACACATGCACCTTTCCACAAATGCACAATTATTCAGTTTAAACTGTACCCACATTTTTTTTTCAATTTAATGATAATTAACAAGGCAGGACAACATGCTTAAAAAATAAATTTTCTTATGTAGTGTAATACATATGATATGATTAACCTGCTATTAAACTGTTGCCACATTTCAGATCCCTTTGAGATTGTATTCAAATAATGTGTTACATGTAATATTTCATATGAAATGTAAATAGCAAAGAAGTTCTGTGTTGAATTTTAATGTGACACGTTTAAAAAATAAAACAAAACATTAAAAAAAACCTTGGCACTGCAAAATACTACAACTGACCCCAGTATGTTTTGTTTTAATATATTAATAAACACAATGGGTCCAACTATATTACTCAAAACACGCTGTGTCAAATCGAAACGCCGTTTGACTTTAAAGTGTTTGGTCGCGCGTGTTGACTTGCAAAAGACACACACCCTCAAATATTTATCGCGATTGGAGATAACGTACGTGGTCACGTTGAACTTATTCTGCTCGTACATTATCCTTGTAATATACAGGGTATTTTCGGTGAATTTTTACAGCGTTTTTGCAGCTTGCGCACCGTTTGGTTATTTAACTCAACGTGCAACACGTTTGTGCGTAAAGCTGCTGCGTTTCTAACACACGACCTGCGGAGCTCCCTGCTTCACAGGTGTCCTCATGGTGTAGTTCATCATGTTAACATATGAACACGTTTCACAACATTTGACAACCAGAAAGTGTCCAAGACTTTTTGTCTTCATTTTCAACAATCTATCAATTGCTTCATATTTTAAAACCTAATAAACTTCCTTTTGTGACGGAAAAGTGTGCTTGTGCTATATTTGGTATATATTTTTAATTATTTCTCAAGTGTCCAAATACATTTTGGGTGTCATTTATATTTATTACTACAATGATTCAACCAGTTTTAAGGTACAGAACAACGGTAGGCAGGCGTACAGCTGGCAGAGATGGTCAGCTACACTCAACTTCTGAGCTTGACTTGTGCATCTCCCTGCACCTCATAAAGGGGAGGATGATATCACGGCACAAAACAAACAAATGCCAGAGATGACCTCACGTACCGAAGGCCGCTGACGATTGAGTGCTGGTTCGCTTTTGTCTTCACCACCCTCTATTTACACTTGCTGCGTTCGCTCGCTCGCGAGTAATTACAGAGTCCCGCTCTCTGAGATCAGCTCTTAGATATGTGCGGAGCCGCAATCTCAACGCCTGCAACAATAAGGTGCGGAGCGGCCAAACTTCCCTCCAACCCTGTCAAACTAACACCACATTTCCAGGACAAAATTAGCTGAAGGCTATTTTAACAACCTTGCAGATAATGAGAGGAGAAGGATCGTAAAATCAGAAAATGTTTACAGCTGGCCCTATTAATAGATATTTTACACAGCTCCGCACATGACCTCATATTTGGCCTTCCCGTTGGGAATGAAACCTTTGTGAATCTCAATCTTATTTTGGAAATGCAACGTACCATCTGTTTCGCATTGTTATTAATTTGAGTGAATTTTATGAGCCTCAGTGTGCTTTTTTTCGTTTCTCGGCCTCTCTTTGCCCAGCAGTCATGTGTTTTGGCTGTCCTCCGCTCAACTAGAAACCTGTGTCGGCCAGGCAGAGAAACAACCTCTGGCGGATATTCGGTCTAAGTTGGCCCAAAATGTGTCCAAAAGAAGGATGTAAACAGTCACCTTTGCCAGCGGGTTTTTTTTGTGTGTGTGTTCTGGCTCTCGAAGCTCAACGTCGTGCTGTGAACTTAACATGCATGTGTGTTTTTGGTTTGCTCTCAGTGTTGTACTCGTGGGGTCAACCAAATTTTCCCCTCCCTTCACTCTCTTTATCTGTACTGATCAACTGCCTTTCATTTCTTTTATCTAACCCTATCTTTTTACAGGAAAAAATGGATGTAACAGATTACAAATAATAAGTGCTGACTCCCAAAGTGAACGCATCACGATAGTGCTTTGCTTGTATACTGTAGTATGTGTGTGTGTTTATGTATACTCATACTCATATATACTCAAAACTATGCGCAAGTGCACCTAGGGCAAAAGCTGCTTTTAATGGTCACACCAAATGTTGATTTAATTTAGTTAATAGAAGTTAATTGATAAAGAAAATATATTTATGACAGCATCCTCATTTTACAGCATTTTTGCACAAGTGCTTAAAACTTTTAACAGTATTGTAGCTTTAGTGACTGAATTTATTTTCACCTGGAGGACATGTAGGATGGACAAAATACTGTACAATGAACTTGCACTGCAGAAGGTCCCAAGCCAAGAAACCTGAATCACAGGGGTTTCTTAAGGAATAGCCTTTTTTGAGTTGGGCCAGTAAGTAACACCCTAGCAACCACCCAATACCTTAGAAACCACCTAGCAACAAACTAAGGGTGTTTTCACATATAGTTCATTTTAAAAGAACCAAACCCAGTTCACTTAAAGTGAACCAGAAAGAGAACCAGCTGAAAGTGACCACAGTCTACGTATAGTGGACTCAAAATTGAACCCAGTTCTTTTTTTGGTCCTCTTCAGCACTGAAGTGATCTCAGACCCTTTCTTGTACACACCACAACTTCATAAGAACTCAGGCCGCAGCTTCTGGAAAAACTTAGAAGATGAAGTGGAGAGGGAAAGGTGGTGAGGAAGGCTGGCAATCCCTGATCATGCCACCAGTCAAGACATTCGCAGAGCTTTAACAACACATTTCAGTCAAATTTAAAATTAAAACGGAACATTATTTATAAAGTTCATGCAACTTCCTTTTTACTCAAATAAGATAGTGACAGTTGAAAAATGTTTCTTTGTTCCTTTTTATTAAAATTCACAATAAGCTGCATTTCATTGTTCAGTTTTCGCAATTATTGTTTTTTCTAAGGAATTCTAAAATATTGTACCATGGTCTGACTGAATACTCAATTCTGATTGGCAGCAGTTGCGTTTGTATGAAACAAGAGGGAGTGAGTCCGAGATATCAGGATGACATAGTTAAATATTTGTACAGAGAATATCGATGTTTTTAGTTTTAATATTTTATTAACCATCCAAACGCAAAGCTTCCACGAAGAAACAATGTTCCCAGCAAGCGAATAGCGCTGACTGCAGTTAACCGGATGAGTCTGTGCTATTCGTTTTTACCGGTTGTTACTGAGGAATAACATAGCTTGGAATGTGGTGACTGACCAATCCGAATCAAGTATTCCACAGAGCCGTGTAATAAAACGGTTTAATGCACAGGTTCAAGTTAGTCTAATCACCATTCTATAGGCCTATTTATGCGATGCTTTGCTGCACGTGCACACACACACACACACACACACACACAAGTCACTCTCATACAGAGATCAGAGATCACGCAGCACACACACATAAACATTCAGGAGCACAGAAACTTCTTGTCAAAGCTGCTGCACAACTTTTATTAATAAAATAGCTTCGATTCTGAATCGCTACATTATATTTCTTAGCTTTCATCTCCCCCCCTCTCTCTCTCGATCGTTTGATAATTATTTAAAATCAATGCTATAATTCATGCATTTAAATAAACATGATCTTACTGAACCATTTAATCTCTGTGATTTAAAGGTGACATATGAAAATCTGACTTTTCCAGGTTTTAAGCGCTATAATCAGGTCCCTGGTGCATCTACCAACCAAGGAAATGTGAAAAAGATTAACCCAGTAACTTTGTTTTGGTAAGCCTTTTTCTGCAAGCGTCTGAGAAAACGAGCGCGTCTGATTTCGCTCCCTTGGTGACATTCGCAAGCGACAACGGTGTACCAGCTCTAACGCCATAAACTTTGGGGTATTGGGAACACAAGTAGTTTATGTAATTCATAATCAGCTGACAGTGTTTCAAAGTTTGGCATAGTGGAACGAACATAATTTCTAATTTGTAGGTATCTAAAGAAGTGTGAAGCAGGAAGGTCATATTTCTCTTTTAGTTGAGAAAATGTTGCAAAATTGTTGTCTATATATAAATCTCTCAAGGTGAGGACTCCTTTTCTAGCCCAACCTATAGTTCATATATGAACACTGGGTCTAGTAGTGAGGGCTTAAAGACAAGGTTATGTAATCAGAAAGGGTTATGTGTTATCAGACAAGGTTATGACAGACAGGAGCAAAAAAAAGGGGTATTTGGAAGTTTGAATGTTTACTGATTTGACGCCATATCCTGAGGGAGATACTGATCATAAAGTGAGATCTTACTGCAGCTTTAGATTTCTCTGGGGCAGCAAATAGCAATGAGGAGAGAGATGAGTTGGAAGCACCCCGCCCAATCATAAGCCATGAAGGGAGATCAGCTGAAAGACTAACAGGGCATGGGTCCTGCCAACAAGTTAAGGCTCTACAATTGGCAGGCCAATAGTTGTGTTGAAAATTTGGCAAAACTAACCCCCCCCCAATAACCTAGGCTTACAAACATGCAGCTTAGATATTCTATGTGCTTTAAAGCCCCAGATGAATGGCAGTACAATAGAATCTAAAGTTTTGAAGAACTTTTTGGGCAAATAAATTGGTAAATTCTGAAAAAGATACAAGAATCTGGGTAATATCACCATCTTAATGGCATTCACACGCCCCATCATTGAAAGTGGTAGGGTCCTCCAGTATTTTATATTGCTTTTCAGATTTTCTAACATAGGTAAAAAGTTAAGTTTATATATATCCTTAGGGTCTCTGGATATATTAACTCCAAGGTATTTCAAACTATTTGTGGCCATTTTAAAAGGAAGACTACGCATAAAATTTGAGTCAATATTGTTAGTCACTGCCAAAAATTCACTTTTTTGCCAGTTTACTGAATAACCTGAGAGTTTACCGAATGTTTCCAATAAATTTAGCAAGGGTGGTATAAACTGTTCTGGGTTGCGAAGATATAGAATAATGTCGTCTGCATAGAAATATGATAATCGATTCTCTCTAAATTTGGGGGCAATATTAAAGGGTTCTAAATGGCTGCCCACTGCTCCGGGTGTGTGTTCACGGTGTGTGTGTGTGTTCACTGCTGTGTGTGTGCACTAAGGATGGGTTAAATGCAGAGCACTAATTCCTAGTATGGGTAACCATACTTGGCCACATGTCATGTCACTTTCACTTTCACTTTCTTTTTAATGGCAAGGGCAAGCGGTTCAACTGCAATTGCAAAAAGCAAGGGCGAGAGAGGACAGCACTGCCGGGTGCCTCTATGTAATAAAAATTGAGATGATCTATTAAAATTGGTTAAAATCGAAGCTGTAGGTTGGGCGTATAACATTTTCACCCAGGAGGCGAATGTATCCCCCATATCAAATTCTCTAATCACAGCTAGAATATAGTCCCATTCAGTTTGGTCAAAGCCTTTTCCAAGGCAAGAACTGCAATACTAGTTTGAGACTCAAACCTGGTATATAAGATATTCATTAGTCGCCTAACATTAAAAAAGGAGAAACGGCCAGGAATGAAACCAGACTGGTCATCATGATGAACAATTTTCCCAATACAATTATTTAGTCTGTTAGCAAGGATCTTAGTGAAGATTTTAAGATCGGAGTTCAAAAGAGATATGGGTCGATATGACGATGGATTTGTTTCTTCTTTACATTTTTTTTAGAATTAGAGAGATATTTGCCTCATACAAGGACTGGGGGAGCTGGTGTTTACAAAATGAGTGATTAAACATTCTCAACAGCAAGGGAGAAAGGGCCTGCGCAAATTTTTTGTAAAATTCTAGTCCAAAGCCATCTGGGCCAGGTGCCTTTCCACCAGGGAAAGATTTAATAGCATCAAGTATTTCTGCTATTATTATGTCTGCATTCAAAGCTGCCTGCTCTGTGCACCCCAACTTTAGAAGGTGTAATGAATGAAGAAAATTAGCTAATGCTGAGGGGTCCGAGCAGCCCTTTCATTTGTATAATTCTTCATAAAATTCTTTAAATGCATCGCTGATTTCAGTGGGATTTGTTAAAACGACACCCTCCTTGTTTTTGATTTTATGGATTGCTGGCGAGAGAGCAATTTGTCTGGTTTATCGCCAAGTTCAAATTGTTTTTGCTTAACTTTTAACAACATATTATTAACTTGGTTCCAAAGAATTGAGTTATATTCCAATTTGAGTGCCGGAATTTCATTACGCAAACCCGAATCTGTATAATCTCAGGGTAGGATTAAACCGCCTATATTACCGCCCTATTATAGCTGGGCTTAATTTCTGATAGATCTAGAGAGAGTGTCACTGCTGAATGGTCAGAAATTATTCTATTATGATATTTCATTGATTTAACACATGGAATTATTTTAGAGTCAACTAAAAATAAATCTATCCTAGAGTATGATTTGTGAACCTGCGAGAAAAAAAAGTGTACTGCTTGTCCATTGGATATTTTAATCTCCAGATATCAACAAGGTCAAGGGAAGCCATCAGATCATTAAGAACAATAGTAGAATTAGCCAAGGATATGTCAGAGTGTGAAGGATATCTGTCTATAACAGGGTCTAAAACTAAGTTGAAATCGCCGCCTGTTATCAGATGTGTGTTTAGAGTGGTTGGTAAAAGATTAAAAACTCTGCGAAAAAAAGCGGGGTCATCATAATTAGGTCTGTACACATTCAGCAATGTGACATGGAATGAGGAAAGTTGGCCTGATACAATTACATAGCGACCATTAGGATCACTGATAGTAGACATATGCTTGAAAGGGACCGATTTACGAATCAAAGTAGCTACTCTTCTGGCCTTAGATGAGAAAGAAGATTGGCTGCAACTCAGTCGCCTTTGTTCGGAGTGTCTTATATGTTTCTCTTGTAAAAATAATATGTAAGCAGCGATAGACTTCAAATAAGAAAAAACTTTGGCTCTCTTAATCTGATTATTTAAGCCCCGGACATTCCAGCTGGCAAGGGAATGATTTAGATAAAGCAACTTTAGATAAAGACCCCCTACAAGTCATGATGTAGAATATGTATAATGTAGTGGCTTCTGCAAAGGAATTTGAAGGAATACTAACCAGTGAAGGAGGTACACAGACACAAAACACTAAAAAAAGAAGACACCACCCACCCCTCCACTTTCAACAGCTTCCTCAAATGAAGCCGGGAAAAAAACCCATACGACCAGTGGAGCTGCTGGGCAGCATAAGGAGGGAAAGAAAAACCTGTAAATAACCTCAGATAGAGAAACCGGGGACTCCCTCGCTGCCTCCATACAGAAAATATAAAGAAAGGAATTGCTCTGTGAACCTGAGCTAGGACACAACTCAGATAACAAGTATATACAAAAAAAAAAACTGTTTTTAAAACTATTTAAAACTATTTTAACAAACATGACGGTCTCAACATTCACATGCAAA
Source organism: Sinocyclocheilus rhinocerous (assembly GCF_001515625.1). Lineage (NCBI taxonomy): Eukaryota > Metazoa > Chordata > Actinopteri > Cypriniformes > Cyprinidae > Sinocyclocheilus > Sinocyclocheilus rhinocerous. The sequence goes on along the minus strand of NW_015660878.1, from coordinate 4,636,767 downwards.
CAAGGCACTAAACATTTATAGGCCTATAACTGTATAACTTAATCGAATAACATGATCATAAACAATCTGTAAATGTCGTCTTCTTTTTTTTATGAGAATATACTCAAAACCACCTATAAAGGCCAGTAAACTGAGAAATTTTTAATCCTTCAACCATGGTCACAGCACTGAGAAACAGTCCTGAACTTTGAATCAAGAAGGCTCTTGCTCTATGACGGACTTCACAAACTCTTCAGCCTCCGACACAACCGAAGATCTTCTTTTTATTGCCCTGGGTGACAATAAGACGTGCAGGGAAGAGCAGTCCGTATTGAATACCGGCCTCCTTCAACTTCTTTTTCACGCCGTCAAATGCCCTTTGCTGTGCAAGTACCTCTGCCGTGAAGTCCGGGAAGATGGAAATGAGTACTACTCTGTCATATTTTAAAGGCGCAATATCATCTCTTTGACAGGATAATGATGTATCTTCGCGATCATGATTCGGGACATCCTCCTTTCGATGGTAGAGGCCCGGTGCGATGTGCGCGGTCTTCTTCTCGGTACCCAGGAGTTTCGGGATGAGTTGTTCCACAAACTCAGTTGGGCAGCCGGCCTCCACGTTCTCAGATAACCCGAGAATCTTGATATTCTCTTGTCGAGAACGACCCTCGAGATCATCCAATTTAGCATGCAGGGTCTTATTAACTGCAAGAATTTCCTGACAAGAGGTCTCGAGATCTGAAATGCGGATTTCATGCTCAGCTTTAACACCCTCAAGACTGATAGAATAACAGTTGAGTCAGAGGCCTCGCTTTCATTAGATGACGGCTTCTCGGCCAGCTGTTCACCTGCGCATGTTGGTGAATCACCTTTCTTGGGTTTAGCCTTCTTCATTTCACTACTAGATAATGGCGAGCAAACCTTCACGACGAAAATAGTAGAAAAAAACACAAATTTAATGAGGCTTTGAGGGAGCTCTCTAAATTTATGTCCACACCATGTGGTGTTCTCTAGCC
>NW_015660878.1:4634189-4635762 GCF_001515625.1 Sinocyclocheilus rhinocerous | reverse complement strand
CCTTAATAAATACTCTTAACACCTTTTATAAACAAGTAAACAAACAAATAAATTACTATTTACTCTATTTAATTAATAATAATACCCTTTATAAACAATAAAGAAATAAATATATACATACATTCATACATACAGACACTTAATATACCCTTTATAAATAAATAAAAATAAATATATAAATACATTTTTATACAGCTATAGCACAAAAAAAAAGCAGCAGCTAAATTTTTTTTTTTCTACAGAGGGCCTCAAGCTGATTTCACATTGAATCTCACCAATCCAGTTAATGTTGGTGAAACCAGGAGAAAGCTACACATTTCATTACACCAAATACACAAAATAATGTTCTTTTTAGCAGCATCATATGACCCCTTTAAAAGAAAAAGTGTAGGGGTTAAATAAAGTAGTATTTTTTTTACACCCACTATTGCTGGCTCAGATCTCTACACCCACATCAGAGGTCACTAACAAACGCAAGCGCCTGATGACACACTCTAATCAGTGCTTCGTACTCTTGCGTGAAATCTAGTTTAGCCATCCTACGTCTTACACTGACTCTCAAATTAAGTGCTGTGCTCAAATTAGAAGCCATTTGCAAAACTTTGGGTCTTTTGCATAAATTTCAAATAACTCGTTCAGCAGCTCAAGACTCACATTCTAGTTTGAACAGCACATGTGCTAATTAACTTAACACTTTACTGCAACCTCCTACGCAGGGTGAACTGAAACGCTGAATGCTAGCTCTGTAAAATGCCACAAGTAGGAGTAAAGAGAGATGTAGAATAAAGATACTTGAACGAATAGTTCACCCAAAAAAAGAAAATCATTTACTTACACCGATGTCATTCCAAAACCATGACGGTTTTTATTTTTAAACTTTGGTGATGTTTAGCAAAATGTCCACGCTACTATTTTACATACAATGTAAGTGAATGGCAACTGTCAAGCTCCAAAAAATGAACAAAAGCGACCTGAAAACTTAAGTCATTATTCACTAATAATTTTCTCTACTGCTACAGCTATCATATCGGTATATACAGTGGGGAAAATATTTATTTGATCCCCTGCTGATTTTGTAAGTTTGCCCACTTACAAAAAAATGAAGGGTCTGTAATTTTTATGGTAGGTTTATTTTAATGTATAGAGACAGAATATCAACCAATCATAGGATAAGAACACGCAGTCTCATGAATAATTTAATAGACACCGACGGGTCATCGATGTACTATAGTCCATTGCCACGTCACTGTGTAGTGACGTCAACACAATGTAGATTTTAAACCCGGAAGATGAAAATAGCGCAAAAAAGCTTAAAATTAACCAGTTTTCTCCAACAGTTAAAATTATCGGATGCTAACATTGTCTTCTATGATGTGCAACACAAACACCTCTGCTAAAATCTCAGAAAAAGTAATCTGGGGTTTCATGACCCTTTAACAACAAAGATGATATGGTTAGTCTATTTGTTAGTTTTAGTTGCTAGAGGAAATAGAAAGCCCCAAGATATTTCTTAAGTAATTTAAGCCGCTTTTCCACCGAAATTACCTGGAACAATTTGTCCCAGGAACTTTTT
>NW_015660878.1:4623573-4629595 GCF_001515625.1 Sinocyclocheilus rhinocerous | reverse complement strand
AGATCTTGCACGGAGCTCCAGACCAAGGCCCGATTGATGGTTGTTTTGTATTTCTTCCATTTCCGAATAATCGCACCAACAGTTGTCTCCTTCTCACCAAGCTTCTTGCTGATGGTCTTGTAGCCCATTCCAGCCTTGTGCAGATCTACAATCTTGTCTCTGACATCTTTGACAGCTCTTTGGTCTTGCCCATGGTGGTGGGAGAGGTTGGAATGGAAGATACAGATTGTGTGGACAGGTGTCTTATACACCTAACGAGCTAAACATAGGAGTAACTTCTTAAAGTGGCAGGACTAATCTGTGTTCCACATGGGCACATTACCAATCTGTGGGAGCCAGAATTCTTGCTGGTTGGTAGGGGATCAAATACTTATTTCACTCACTGAAATGCAAATCAATCTTTAACCTTTATATAATGTGTTTTTTCTGGATTTTTTGGTTGGGATTCTGTCTCTATCCATTAAAATAAACCTACCATAAAAATGACAGACCCTTAATTTCTTTGTAAGTGGGCAAACTTACAAAATCAGCAGGGGATCAAATAAATATTTTCCCCACTGTATTCAAATATATTCATACTTCAAATGTATCGCTTTGAGTCTAGAATAATGTAAAATTTATTTGGTTCTCATATTTAAAATTGCATAAATAACAATTGAGAGCAACGGCAAAGGAGATTTTTACTGAATAATAATTCCACTGAACAATTTTTATGGTGCATTTTTTAAGCTCAAAAGTCTCTAGTCACCACTTTTTTATTCTTTGTGTATTGATGGATTTGGAATGGTATGAGTAATGTAAAACTATTTAACTCTTTATGTATGTTTGCTGTTTCAACTACTAGTTTAGAATTGACCCACATCCCAGAAGCCACTCAGTCTGCTGCCTGTCCCGTGTACCTTCAAAATCTTGTTTGAAGATAACTGCTCCCTTTCAAGCACAACGTTGGATAGGGAAAAGAGTAGGACTATTTGGCTCCAGATTGGCATAAAAAGAACAACTTTGCCTTGGGTTATCTGATTACTCTGCTTGCTGCACAAACACACAGTGAGTCTTTTAAAATGCAGACACATCTCCCACCACAGAAGGCTTTCGCCTACGGCAGCCACAGACAAAGTCTACAAAGCCTGGCGAACACCTACATCTAACAGAAACCACTGATGTCTGTCTCACTGCTTAACCACAGCTCAAATGTCACGCTCAGCACTGTGCAACGGCCCATGGCAGCCAGTCGTTGCTGAATGATAAAAATGAAAAGGATAGTTAATCACTGTCTATGAATGTGCAAAACTACACATTTTCAAAGTCAGCAAGTAAGACGGTTGTCTGAACAACTAGCCGACTATTAGGACTCAATTAAGTTTTATATAATTAGGCAGGTTACAGGTTCATTTGACACCAATAGGACATGTCTTGGATGCATTTGCATGCATTCTTGTGCTCAAAAACAAATGCAATAGTCTCAAGACATGTTTTTAAAAGTGGCACTATTTTTAACTCAACATACACAGTTATAAAGTAATGTTTTGAATACAAATTAAACAATCTACATCATTTGTGGCATTATGTCAATTACGTGGTACTCATGGCATGAAATGCTTGAAAAAAGTGAGCAAACACTTCCGTTTGCAAACATACAGTAGCTGCTTTTGTTTTGTCTAAAAGTTAAAGCACATCAATACATTAAAGCATAGACACTAAAAATAAGCCTTAGTAATCAATATGCCAATTTTTGGATGACCACATTTCAGTGCTCTTTATATATTTTAAAAGTAAATTTTGTTACATTGTTTAATGTGGGTACAATGACATTTTGTTTCAACTTTTTAGTTATTTCAATAAAATACACAGGTCATAAAAACTAAAATAAAAAAATATATATATATAAATCAAGAACATCATAGCGTATTCATTCAAAATTAATAAAGGCACTATGTACTCGTAACATTTCTCTCTCAATCTAAAAATTGCTAAAATACCTGTGTAATTTTGACTGTCATTTCACCTTTGATGTTTAGAGGGCACTAATAACAGTGTTGGGAAAGACGGGCTTGTGTACGGCACACGCACACGGCATATTCGTGGGAAGACATCATATCAGACTGACTAGACCTGCTCTACCAAATTTACTACTAAAATTATTTGAAGAAGAGAGAGAGAATGTGTGTTCAGGCATAGTGGATCCTACTCAAATACAGGCCAAACAAAATGACCTTTGACATTTTATAGACAATATCATGATAATGATATATAACAACAGGCCTGCAGGCTTGGGTGTGGTGTGTTTAACTTCAAATGTCTTCAATGCTTTCTAAATACATATTCACTTTGTAAATATTTGCATTTCCAGAAAGCAAAACTGAAACTTACCATGACGACTGCACTTTGCCACTTTAAAAATCCAACAAGAAAAAGTCATGAAAGACACTTCAAAAATGTACTTCATAAAGTGATTTTAAAAATAAACGGGAGAATAATTTTAAAAATAAACATTCCAAAAGGATGCTCTAACAGAAATGCCATAGAAGATCCATTTTAGGTTCCCCAAGGAACCTTTAACAGAAACGTTCTTAAAAGAACCATTTTGTCTTCGTTTAAAGAACATTTTAAAAATCAGAAATCCACTTTTTCCACTATAAAGAACCTCCTGTGCTATCAAACGTTTTCATTGATGCCAATAAAGAACTAAATTGTAGACTAACAAACTAGCAACCATCCAAGACACCCTAGCAATCGCATTGCAACACCCTTATAACAAAATTTAATAGCTTAACTTTGCGGCAACGAGTTTCGCATGACTCATAGTAGGGGTTGAACGACTTCGGATTTTTTAAAGTCGACTTTTATGTGATGAAAGTCGAGTCAAAGTCGACTAGTCGCTGATGACGTCATTAATGAACAAATAAGTCTGGAGCTGTGATAAACACCTTGTGCACAGCTATGGCATATGACACAGCGCTGCCCACGTGGCTGTTGCTCCTATAACAGCTCATTTTTATCAGTTCTTTTGTCTTTGTGTCGTTATATTTCTCACAGATTTCTGCTCGTTTTAAATCAGATACAGATAAAGTAGAATAGTAATCCTGTCTGTGTCTTAGTTCCCCCTAGTTTCAGAGGCTTTGGAGACTCTGACCCTGGTAATAATGGAGACGTGAAGGATGTGATTCTTAATAATCCCATCTCCCTATACTGTGAGACCAATGCCGTCCCACCTCCCGTACTCACCTGGTACAAAGACGGACACCTGCTGACCTCTAATGATAAAGTACTCATCTTACCTGGTGAGTGGCTAAAAAGTGACATTTTCATTATATAACATGGTAAAATAATTTGTTAAATATATTGATGCTTTGATACTATGTTGTGTATGAGTGTATAAGAATTTAATATGTTTTTGTGTCTTTATTTCTTACACAGGTGGAAGAGTCCTCCAGATCCCTCGAGCCCAAGCAGAGGATTCTGGAAGATACACTTGTGTGGCTGTAAATGAGGCTGGAGAAGACTCAATCCAATATGATGTTAGAGTGTTGTGTGAGTCCAACCTGAGTATTAACCTTTCTTTCTTAAATGCTAAACATTACAACAGCAACAACTGAAACTATTGTGTATGTTTACTAGGGATTGAACGACTTCTGATTTTTTAAAGTCAACTTTTATAAATATATGCTTGAACTTTTCAGTTTCAAAGCTATTTTATTGAGAAATCACAGAACAGTGTTGACACTACATTTCCGCGCTGAATGATTCGGTGCGCGCTATCTGCGCGTGATGTACAAGCTACTGTCTGTAATGTGTGTGCGTTACAGTGCAGCAGCGCATTAGATTAGAACGGTGATTAACTTACCTACCTGTACAATAAGCGGTTTAAAACGTGCATTCTCCCGTTCAATATCGAGCATCCAGTAATATAATCTCACATGTCTTGTTAGCGCTTTCAGAGTATGCATTTATTTGTCATTTTAACTGTTTGGAAACGGAGCGTAAATGTGGAAGTCCTTCAAAGATTTCTTATCCTGTTGCGCCCTCTATAGGACCAGCGACTAGTCGACGTTAAGCTTAAAGCGTCATAGCAGAGCATTGAAGTCGACTAGTCGATTAGTCGGTGCAACCCCTAATTCATAGACACATTTGAGATTGCTTCTTGAAAACACTTCCAGTGTATTTGGGCACATTACTCAATTCACTTTTGTTTTACACAGCGTGCAGGAATTTACCCTACTGATTTCAAACATCAAAGCACTCAAGTCAGCAGTTTTCTCACATTTCTTGACCTGCCCGGATGCTGTGACAGATCTCCAGTGCAAAGTGCTGCCGTCTTTTGAAAGCGCAAGGCACTGTATTCCTGACAACATCCTTGGAATATCAGACCGTACGAGAGGAGATCCGCAACTGTAGTGTCTGTCAGAATGACGAAGGCATTCCATTCTGAAATCTACCTTATCTGCAGGCTGGGGCGATAACAAGTCGTAATTATGGTTCAGCCCAGGGTGGTGCAGCTAATGTCATTCATGGCTTGAGCGCAGGATTCACATAGCAAATAGAGCTGGTGGTTTTTTTCTCTGCGGCCTGGCTGAGTAAATAGATGAATGTCCCTGAATAGAGACCAGATATATGAAACCACAGTCTCCCTTTTCATTGAGTGGAAGAACATGGGGTTAGCTGCCAAAGGAACAAAAATACTACCAGCTTGTGGAATGTCTTGGCATTGGCGAATAGAGAAGCAAACTCATTATGAAAGAGAGAGGGAGAAAGAGAGAGGAAGAGGAAAATATCCCCTCAGGCTAAACGCCAACAGCCTCAAATCAAACTCCGGCGCTAGAAACACCTTGAGCGTATCGAGTGAAAGAGTGAAGTACACCTCGCTCTCCAATTCTCTCAATATGAATCGTTCCTTCTTTTGAACTCTTTAGTTCTTGTTTCTCTCTGACTTAACTTAATTTTGACCTCAGGTAACACATGGAGGCTTAATCCGATACGTCTAATCTCCACTATTATGGTTACGAATGAAATATCATTATCATTTGGAACCGCAAAATCGTGACACTGGATCCGACGAGCAGTGATACTAATAATTACAAATGCCACATAAAAATTCCTCGGTCTTACACAAACAACACAACAGGAAGGCGATCAATCAACTCTCCAGGGTCTCTACGCTGGACAAGTTTGGGCTTTGTTGCCTTTGTTTACGGACATGTTTGCACTTGTTCAGAGACTGTGGCGGAAAGGCTGGGTGATGGACGGCCAATTACCTTAGCCTCTCATCCTGTCGCAGTCTGAGGTGAACCACATGACCTTTGAAGAGGCTTGTCGCCCAGGGAGGCCATTGTTTCCTTTGGATGTTTCACACCAGAGAAAATTGCAAATGTTTTTCTCAACTTCTAAAAGCCAACGGGAAAAGTGCCGTCACATTTCCAAGCGCTGGCCTAAATCAGACTTTCATCAAATCATCATCATACTTCATCCTACATTTTCATGACGATGCAAATTTCTTTGCTGCTTGTTTCTGAGCTGAAATACCAGAGTGAAAGTGCAACTAAAGTGCAACAGTCCATGTACTTTATACACTTCTGATAAATATGGTTGTCACTCTTCTTCTGAGTGCTTAACTCCATCCTGTAAACACAAAGTTGGTCATTTACAGAAGTGACAACCGCATTCTGCAACCGAATTCACTTCTCAATCAATGAAGCGTGTACAGAATCAACATAACTACTTGTTGATGCAATGACTGTTTCTCATTCTTGTGTAAAGCCATGAATCACAGAAGGGTTGCTATGGATGGTTACAACCAAGCCAGATGACTTTTTTTCATATTATACATTGACTTTTCGAGCTAAATCTGGAGGAATGCATTTAAACATTTAAAATGTGGTACACAGTAGCAACGTTTCGTTGTTATTCTGAGTGCACACAAATAAACGTAGAGTTTTACAGATTCGAAAGATGTATTACTTTTTTCCACACAGACACTTGAACAGCGCACATTTCTCTAGGTTAACATTAGATTGAGCGGCCATGT
>NW_015660878.1:4612254-4623476 GCF_001515625.1 Sinocyclocheilus rhinocerous | reverse complement strand
CCAAAATGTAGTTTTTTGTTATTTTATTGAACTGAAAGCCAGCTTAAACAATGCACAGTGTACATTGCAAACATTACATTTCATGTAAATCATCCATGCTAGTTATTCTGAGTGCACACAAATAAACGTAGAGTTTTACAGATTCGAAAGATGTATTACTTTTTTCCACACAGACACTTGAACAGCGCACATTTCTCTAGGTTAACATTAGATTGAGCGGCCATGTAAAGTTGTTACTACATACATCTTTCAGATGAAAAGCCATATTTGAGGTCGATGAATAATAGGTGAGCGTAAAGTTGGGTATCATAGTGTTATTATGATTCCCGGTCCCGCCCACTTTTTCATTTGAAAGTAGACATTTCACTCTCTATAGATATATTTTTGAGTTTAGAAGTTTCTCGCTCAAGTTCACAGACCGAGACGGCAGAAAGCGTATCCTGTTTGCTTTAATTATAGCCCACTCCCGCTGACATTTTTTCCTGTCCCGTCCCAATCACGTGATTAATAGTGATTTTGTTTCCCATCCCACGGGATTCCCGAAAAAATGTCAGCCTCTAGTACACAGAAGTAAGGGCCCTTTAACCTTATTGGCTGTTGAAAGCATGACCAAATGAGCCAAAATTTAATACCAGTTTAATAAATGTGCGTGCAAGATGCATACACTTTAAAAGTTTGATTTCAGTCAGCCTAAAGAAATACATTTTTTTTTAAATGTCATGACGCTTTAGTCCAACTGAAATTGTACCAATTCTATTTTTTGAGAAGTCTAAATAACAGACTATATAACAGATTATAGGTGCGTGCAAAATTGCACACAGTCTGAGCAACAAGGAACAAACTTCATAAACATTAAAACATGAATTAAACCTGAACAAAATGAAACCAAATCTGCCGTGTTGTCTTGCTGTATGCTGTCATTTGCATCATTTAATTGCCATTCACAACTCCTCTCCCATGGCCTCGTGGGGTAGTAAAGAATCTCAACCAAAGCAGTAGACTAGTTCATCCGGGTGCTTTTCGCCTACAGTTTTATGAATACGAAGATTTTTAATATACTACTTACGTACAGCTTTTCGCCTACTATACAGTAGGCAAGTTGACATATTTGGACTCAGGGAAGGCTACTGAAGCTCAGCTTTGTCATGTGACCAGTGGCAAATAAAGTAATGGCCATTACAGCTGGTACTATTTGTCAAGACTGACATTTTTATCTTATGTACAGTATTAAGTGCAACAGTGGAGGAAAAAAGGGATTTGATCGAATATGTATCTCTCCTCCAGATTTACTAGGTGCAGTTTTATCTTACGTTTCCCTTTTGCACTCACGGGGTTCACTTGAGGATCTAGAGTGGAAAAATACAGAATGCGTCCAAGAACTAAGAACCTCCTTTTTCAAAAACAATGGTGAAAAATATTGCTGCAAGCTTGTGGTCACTTACTAAAGGGTGCTGCCTCAACAAAGAGTAGCTGGTTGAGATAAAGGTTGATGATACCTACAGGGCAAATCTAATTAAACTGTCTTTTACTACGTAGAGCGATATCGCATCAAGATCATACCCGAGCAGTCGGATCTACAATCCTTGAATGGATACTATTTTACTCTCGACCTCTTGTCTGGTCTAAGCTGTTAAAGATGCACTGTGAGTGGGAGGAGCTCAAAATGTCCCATTTACCCTCTGAAAATAAAATCCAACAGAGCTTGAAACCCAAAAATACACCAGCTGAAAAGACTTCACAGGGAGGGCGCTAAGCAAACAAACATAACTGGAGCAATATAGACGGGGTGAAAGACAAGCGGGGAGTAAAGAGGCCTTGCTTACAAAGAAAAATAAATCACACAACATTTCAAAACACAACAGAAGAGGGCCTGTTTGGTAGCTTTGATTTTATGACCATGGTTTTCTCTGTGTCAGCAGGGATGCGGCCCTTTGGTGCCAAACATGCCGCAGAGCTCTCCGAACCAAACCGTCAAAACCAAAGCCTTGTCCTCCTTTCGATATCTGGATTGTGTTGAGTTGAACAGATGAATTCGCGTTCCCCGTACAACTGACTCTGCCTGCTCTTGGCTTTATCCCTGGTTTTTGGAGACCTAAATTAGAGACAGGCAGCAGACTCTGTGCTGAGGGTCCGGCCAAAGCGATATGGGGGACAAGAATATTCCAAAAAAGCATCAGATGAAAGGGCAGCGTTCCTGTTTATGGAGGGTCTCTTTCACAGGGTTCAAGAGCAGCTTATAAACTCCCACTAATTAAATTAAGCGACGTTACAGCGGGCCGACTGGAGCCTCACGTGAAGAGAGATACAAGCAGAGAGAGAAAAACAAAGAAGAGAGGGAAAAACAATGAGTAAAATGGCAGGGAGGGGGTGTTTTATTTTGCTGTTTTTCTCCCTTTTCTCTAAAGACCATTTCCTAGCATCTGAACTTTAGATGCTGAGACCAGAATGAGTCGAAAATGCTTCAGGATCTCTCTTTAAGAATTAATTCACCCAAAAATAAAAATACAGTCACAAAAAGGAGATGTTAAGCAGGATGTTCATGCTGCTCTTTTTTCGTATAAATTGTGTACGTATAATAAAAAGTGTGCATTTAACCTATTCCAAATCTAAAGCAACCAGACGGACTGTAAGTCGCCATTCAAAGAAAATGTCCTTTCTCTCATTTGTGCAATTTTGAATATACAGATATTTGTCACTTTTGGTAACAAAACCACCAAGAACCAATGACATAGGCCATCACTGATATAGAATCTTGCTTGACATGTCCAGAAATGCCATATTTGAATATACAAACATGAATGAAACTACGGCAGAGAACATTTTCAGTGAATAAGTTAAATTTCTGTCTTTTTCCTTGAACAAATCTGTTGCATAAACTCAGAAGACTTGGAACATAATGCATGTCGTATGAACTCCTCCTACCGTGTCATTTTTTGTTGTTGTCATTTTTAGAGCTTGACAGCCCTTGATTGGCATTCACTTTAATTTTATGGGAAAGAGCGGCTTGAACATTCTGATAAATTTCTCCTTTTGTGTTCTACGGAAGTCACTTAGTAATTCGGTTCAGAACAACCTTTAACCTTGAAAGGTTAAAACCTACAGTTTATGTATAGATGCAATATAAATGCTGTAAATTGTATGATCTATTGTGTGTAAAAACTGTAGTTTTTTTAATTATTTGCTCAATGACTGACATTTACAATACCAGTATAATATTAGGTATAAAATCATTGTTAGATTTAAAAATAAGGCTCTACTTTTATTACTTGGTCCTGTTGGTCTACTGCTATTTTTTTGCTATCATTTTAAAAGCAGCATTATGGTTAGCTCTATAAAAACTTCTTAACTTTTTTTCTAGCTTTCTAGTTCATGTTTTCTAGCCATCTCATTGCCAAACATCTGTTTTGTTACCCTTGTGTTTGGGTGCAACAGGTAAATCTCATGTGATTGTGCATTTCACACGAAAGGCATTTCTTACAAAAAAAAAAAAAGAACAAAAACATAGCTGCAAAGTTGCTGCGTGAGAAAAGTGTGTAGGTGTTCACAGAGAGAAGTCTGGTGCAAAGCGTCACTGTCACTGAGCCAGTAAAGTGATTTACTGTAGGTACACAGCCTAAGGTAGTACTTTTTGATTCCACTGTTCCTTCCTCCTCAAGCTTCCACCACGCTTCAGAACAAACCTTTGACTTCTTCAAATCTGTTTTTCCCGTAGGACTCCCCCCTAAAACTACCATATGCTGTACTTACAGCGTAATAGTACACCTCAACAGGAAAACACAAAATAAAACAAAAAAGTTGTTATGCACACAGACCTGACTTGACACAAGACATCTATTGCATTAGCAATACTAATACAACAGAGACAATGGATACGGTGTCAGGTCTCGCTGTTTTTTAGCACCTTATGCCATGAGCTCTGCGTAACACCTTAAACTGACAGCCCTATGTAATATATGTAACATGAAAACTGTAAAATAAACTGTTACCCAATCCCATCCAATGTACTTGTACTAATATGGGATCTATTTTGACTCATGTCAGACTGTAAAACAGTATTCGTATAAAAGCATGTTTTCTAGCACCTTATGCCATGAGCTCTGCGTTACACCTTAAACTGACAGCCGCATGTAATATATTTAACAAAAAAAACTGTAAAATAAACTGTTACCCAATCACATCTGATGTGCTTGTACTGATATGGGATCTATTTGACTCACGTCAGACTGATAATACTGTAAATCAGTATTCGTATAAAAGCATTTCATCCTTTCAGCATACTTATTATGAAGAATACCAGCTTCAAAAAAGTCTCTCAGAAGAGATCCTTTGCAAACATGAGTGCTTGCTCAGATCCATTATACGTGACAGAGATTAGATCTCATAATATCTAGAAGCAAATAATACTTATTATGCTGACATGTGGTAACTGGAACAGAAACTGGGCAAAGGACCAGTATGTTTCCTCTAGTGGGTACATTCCACACAGGGTAGCCATAAAATCCTTATCACTTGAACAGCACATTAATGGCATATAGATGTATAAAACACTGGCCTCATGCCAGTTCACTGACAGTTTGTGCAAGTGATAAAACCTAAATTAGCCAATACTCACGCACATGACAGAAAGGGGTTAGGCAGAAAAAGCTAATCATGTCTTGTTTTTTTGTAGACGTGCGAGGAAATGATCAACTTTTGAGTCTGTATTACATTGTGATCCCTGTGTTTCCCTTTAAATATACTTTGATGCAGAACGTGGGTTGGATGTTGTCTTTAAGATGTTGTAAAATAAAGCTTATTGAGCCTTTCTGTCCTTACCTGGTAAACGCTGAAGGCTCATGAGTTTGTTTGTTTGCACAGTGTAAGCACATCTTTTTATGGTACATATTCCTCTGCAGATTGTACATGTTGCACTCTACATAGCACTAATTTACAGCTACAGTTACATGACTATGCATGTGTCCTGCACATGAGTTCATTCAACAGAATTATTAATTATAAATATTTGTGGATCAATCCAGAATGTTTCCCCCCACCCCTACAGCCCAAAGACAAAAAAAAAGGTTTTCCCTAACGTATTTAAAAATGGGGATAGCACCCATTAACAGGAAAGCTGCATATCGTCCTAATGATTCCAGTTTACAACCGACATAAAATATTTGCTGGCTGTTATTATCATGACACTCTTCCGTCTGGGCCAAGGTTGCAGACAGAGAGGAGACTCTAAATGATTTTATGATTATACTTGAAGCACACACCTGCATTAAACCAGGCAAATAACAGACAGTAAACCTTAGGAGTCATGCAATGCTGACTGGAGGAGTCTGACTTTTCCCCAAACTAGGAGAAGTGCATTTAGCAGATACAGGCTCGCTCTGCGTGCAAACAGACCACAGGAGACCAGAGGCCCAGAAAAGATTACTGCTCTTGTGAGCGGTGCGGGGCAAATGGGGGCAAGTCTCTGTGCACAGCCAAAGTTTGTAAAGTAAACCATACATTAAGTACTAGGCCTTTATCTGCTGCTTCACCACTGAAAAATATAAGCTGTGCTCCAAAATCTTGTGAGCTGCCTCGCTGTCTACATAGGCAGCATTTTGGAACCCTCTACATAGGCAACAACTCCACACACCACACAAATAGCTTTCCAATTCGAAACTGCTTTCAATAGAGTGCAACTTTTTAACAGCTTTGGTTTCCGAAATATTTTTCCCATTCATTTCTCCCACAGAAATAAAAAAAAAGGCTTTGTTTAAGAGTTATAAGCCATGAACCAAATCAACCAGCTTGGAGGTGAATCACAACATTGCAAACTTTGATCTGAAGCAAAAAGTATTCAAAAAGCTGGACAAAAAGACTGTGTACTTAACAGTTTTAATGAGGGAAAGTAATACAATCCCATGGAGCGTTGCAAAAAACAATGGAGAAATACAAAACTGCTGATTTAAAGATTCAAAGTTAATTGCAAAATATGCATATTTCCCTAAAGTGTTCTTTTGGCATGATTCTTTAATTGGGGATTTCTTGTCAGAATCATGGGTAATGTTGTTTTTCACAAGCAATTCGGCTGTTGAACATGACAATTAAAAAAAAAATAAGCTGAAATAACACGGCCTGATTATAGAACCTCACAGCTGACAATAGGTCTGTCTTTAAAGGTTTGTAAATTATCGCTCAAAATCAGTCAATCAATGGGATTTCAAGAACTTCAAGAAACTGGCTGTTGCACTAGTAGAGTTGGTTATTTGCATGTTGCTAAAGTAATGGCATGACAATAAAATGCATAAATGTATAGCACACATAAATACTGGGTAAAATATGATTATTGTGGATTCTACTGTATTCTGGAATGCATCATATTTTGCAATTATTGTCAATGTTGAATGCAATAAATGCATATATAGTCCAATCCTTGGATTTATTTTTTGCACTATTGCAGTGCCTTACTACACAGATTCCTTTTAGGCAACGGACTTTAGTTTATGCCACGGCCACAAACTACAATTTGCTGCTTCCCATTTCTAATCAGAAGAAGTTGGTATGAGGAAAGGAGAGTTTTATTCTAGATTCTAGAATAAGAAACAGACTCTTATTCTTTTAAATGTGTAAAGATTGTACATTTTAAATGTGCAGATAGCTAAAAGATATATTTTTAAAGCTTACGGACTAAATTCTACAAAACTCAAGATCGATTGATTGATTGTGGTCTGGGGACTTTACCATTAAACAACATAACAATATTAACAACATAGTACTGGTAGTACATCAGATGATAGTTGACTTTCATGTCTGACCTACAGCCATACTGTCTAAATACAGAGATAGTCCTAAATTATTTTTCTAACGATGAGTCATTAATGTTCCAACCCTCAAACCAAAAAGCAGTCTTATGAAGTGGGTGGTGAACATCAGAAGTTCACATATGACTTAAATGTGACAGCGAGGACAGCCCATAATGACCTGAGATCCTGTGACAGTTCTAACTTCTCTCTCATTTCACAGTGCCTTGATTCTGAAAATAATTGACCGCATGGAAGACCTTTATGGGTGTCCATCTTCTCAAGGGTGCCATTAGAGGAGGGTGGAGAAAAGAGTGGTTGGAACTTTCCACAACAACAAAAAAAAAAAGAAAAGAAAAGAAAGATGAGTATGGAATGGCTAAATTGGCTACTATGTTTGTTGACTGGTCATCAAGATGCCATGGCAACCACTCCAGATTTGAAATTCAGAGAAGAGGACTCGTTAATCCTGTTACTCAAAGCACAAAAGACGGATAAACGCCCAAAGATGTCACAAATGCTGCTTCTAGTCATCATTTGTCTAGTCATCATGAACGCATGTTCTACCAAACCCATATGACTGAGTGACATTTGTGGGAACACAAACGGAGAAGCTTTCAAACATCAAAAAGGAAACAAAAATGAAGAGTAGCTATACAAGTAGTTGATTTATTATTTATTGAAAACTGAAGCGCTAGAGCTTGACACCATCCTGTTTGTTGCGGTGTCCAATAAAATTTCACACACTCAAGGTTTATTATGATCCGGAGCTATTAAGTTATATCACTGTACTGAAGATCTGAATGATCTGTTCATGAATCAGACTGATCTGACTCTCAAGTTTAACTCACAAGTTTCAGAAGCTCGTTCGTCATTTGAAGCTATATGACAGCTGTGTGTGGAACAGACAGAAATTTGGGTCATTATTTAGTAAAAATCTTCACATAAACAATCTTGAGTTCATGAGTCCTGAATGAATTGAAGATCTTTTCTAAGAAATGGTTGCTGTAGTTCGCAAAACCTCTCTAAATTTTTTGTTCATGAGTCAGACCAATTCTCGAGTTCAGCTCACTGATGAAGTTTACTCTGCACTAAGGAAAATGGTTTATTGAAGGGTTTATTTTACATGCATTCTTAAACATCATGCAAAAATGAACAATGTTTTCTTTGCGCAGTTTCAAGGATTAAGAGAAAGCACTTAAGCACATCTGGGTTTCTGCCAGAGAATGAGTCTTATGTGGTCATTTAGACACACAAGTGGCTTTTCTACAGGTTTTTGAAGAACATCTGAAGAAACAAATGTATTAAGAATATGCTGCAAACACTGCTTTTATGTCTTGAACAACTTGAACCACTTTCGCAAAAGTGGTTTTCTGGTGAGCTTTGAAAACGAATCAGTTCACAAAACTGACTGAATGATTTATTCATGAATCAGACTGATCTGACTCTCAAGTTTAACTCACAAGCTCCAGAAGCTTGTTCGCAAGCCGTATGGACCCTTTTTATAATACTTTTCTGGTGCTTTTGAGTCATGTGAAGCTAGAAAACCTCCGTCCCCATTCACTGCAACCACACAGAACACAGCAACCAATATATTATTAAAAATGTCTCTTTTTGCGTAAAAATTTCTGCTTCTAAATAAAGGTTTGTTACAATACGGAGGTAAATAAATGACAATTTTTATTTGAGTTAAGGTTCCTGTACTGGTATATGTAAAGAAAAAGATATAGATATAATACCAAGATATTATAAGCATGTGTAAGGAAATCAGAAAAAAAAACACTTGCAAAAGCATCAGCTAAAAGTAGAACCAGAGAGCTCTTAAAAGTAACACATGGCATACGTGCCGAAAATAGCTGACTGCTCATTCAGAAGCACTGCTCATGCAGCAATTACAACACTGCAAGTCACTGGAACCCCTAAAACGCTGCCTGTTTTCAGATGTTATCAGATGACAGATTTATTCTTTATTAATGATAATGATACCCTAGCCACTCTATTTTCAGCCAGTCTTGGTTATTTCCAGACATATTTAGCACTGGCAAATCCGGGTGTTTTATTTCCACAGAATAGTTGAGGCTTAAAATCTGAGCTGAAACCACAGACCACACTATGGCACTACGTAATACCTGATTAAAGAGGGGGAAAAGTGTAGGCCGAGCGTGCAGCAGGCAATCCCTTCATTCGGTACCGAAGATGAAGCAAGCGGCCCGTCAGCATTGCTTTACCCCAAATGATCGTAGCACACAGTGTAGCAGGGCTGGACGCCATGGTACAAGTATGCGCAAAAAAAGTGCGTGCAAAGAGAAATCAAGAGTCACCCAGTTCTGTCAGGGAGCTTGATGGGCTTTTCAGTTTTTCTCGAAGTGTCTGACAGACGATCAATCTAAGACCCTGTCAGTATTTGGAGCATGTGGCCATATTTAGACAAATATCACATGTGCTATCAGAAGCGAAACTCAACTTTAGTGGCGTCCTTGCTGTTGTGCTATCATAACTATAGCTGATAAAACCGATGCTTAAAACTTAATTACATACATAAATGCAGAAACTGTGATTAGATAAAGGACTATAAAGTAACTATATTTGCTTGCCACAAATGAGTTTCACCTCTTTGGAATTTTAACTTTCAGTTCTGCTCTAATGCTATCAGCACAAGAAAATGAAACTAAATGAATTACAGACAGACAGGAGACACTTGAAGCACCTGATAGATTCAGGTATTCTTTGTGTGCAAAAAAAGCATTGATTTCCTCATAAACAAATCTTTCCAGTCCCATAATGCTACAAAATGAATGAGCGATTGGGCTGTGCCCTTGGCACGGTGCGCTCTCTGGGCGTTGCCTTCGCTGTTTTGGCTTAGTTAATTGAATGACTTGCTCTACTGGACTTTCCAGCCTGGTGACGTGCTAAAATGAGGTTCTACCTTCTGCTTCAGATGCCTTTTTCTATCATTAGAGACAGTCTGCAGAGACACATAATGAAGGTGCTCTGGTATTTCCACACCCTCCTTTATCTCTTTAATTCCTCATTCTTTCAAATGAAATGTTAGAGGTGAGGCTCACCTTTTCCAGATGATGAATGTCCATTTTCTAAATGCTGAATAACTGCCGTGGTATAAAGGGCAACTCGGTTTAATCTTTCTACTACTATAATAGTGGAAATAATGCTAATATATTAAGCCTATTTTTACTCACAGGGTCTTTTATTTACAATCTAGGGAAAATTCTCAGTGTAAAATTGTGTGCAAAGTGCATTGTAAGTTGTTGCTTTTACTGCTCACAAAACAATGTAGCTATAGTAACAACAAATCAGGGTATATCTGGTATCAGTCAACAATAAAAATAAATAATATAAATAAATAAATACCATAGTGAAATTAAGACAAAAAGATAAAACATTTATATCTTAACTTACTTAATCTTAATTTTTTTTGTTCTCCTGCAGAAAATCTTAATATGCTTAAAACAAGACATCATATTAGATAAATAAATTGATTTTGAAGTTTAAAAAAGTACTACACAAAATGTGTCAAATATATGCTTAAATATTTGCCATTGAGGTAAGAAATACCTAATTTATTAAATTTGTCAAAAGTGAAAGTAATGACATCAAAGAAATCAAATGAATTCTGTTCTTTTAAGCCTTCTATTATATAAAAGTGTTTGCCAAAATATAAAGCAGCACAATGATTTTCACAAATGTTTCTTGAGCACTAAATCAGCATATCAGAATGATTTCTGAAGGATCATGTGACACTCAAGACTGGAGTAATGGCTACTGAAAATTCAGCTTACATTTTAAAATATATTAAAATAGAAACAGCTATTTTAAATTGTAATAATATTTCACAATATTATTTTTTAGCAATTTCACTATGTTTGATTAAATAAATGCAGCTTTGGTGAGCGTAAAGCTTTCTTCAAAAACATTCAAACAAATTTTATTGTCCATAAAACTTTAAAGTGCAATGTACAGTTAGGTCCATATATATTTGGACACAGGCACAATTTTTATGGTTTTAGCTGCTGACCAAAACATATTCAAGTTACAGTTATATAATGGATATGGGCTTAAAGTGCACACTCCGATCTTTAATTTGAGGGTATTCTCATCAAAATTGGAGGAAAGGTTAAGGAATTACAGCTCTTTAATATGTACCTGCCCCTTTTTCAAGGGACCATAAGTAATTGGACAATTGACTCAAAAGCTGTTTCATGATCAGGCGTGGGCTATTCTTTTGTTATTTCTACATCAATTAAGCAAGTAAATGGTCTGGAGTTGATTCTAAGTGTGCCATTTGCATTTGGAAGCTGTTGCTGTGAACCCACATCATGCGGTCAAAGGATCTCTCCATACAAGTGAAACAGACATTTGTTAGGCTTCAAAAACAAAACAAATCTATTAGAGAGATAGCAGGAACATTAGGAGTGGTCAAATCAACAGTTT
>NW_015660878.1:4574899-4609962 GCF_001515625.1 Sinocyclocheilus rhinocerous | reverse complement strand
GATCCTCTCCATGGTAAAGAAAAACCCTTTCACAACATCCAGCCAAGTGAAGAACACTCTCCAGGAGGTAGGTGTGTCACTGTCAAAGTCTACAATCAAGAGAAGACTTCACGAGAGCAAATACAGAGGGTTCACCACAAGGTGCAAACAAGGCCAGATTAGACTTTGCCAAAAAACATCTAAAAATAAAAGCTAGACCACTTCCGGAAAAGCATTCTTTGCAAATTAAGATCAACCTGTACCAGAAAGATGGTAAGAAAAAAGTATGGAGAAGGCTTGGAACAGCTCATGATCCAAAGCATACATCAGATACACCAGATTCAGTCAAACGCAGCAAAGTTGATTGGATGGCGCTTCATAGTACAAATGGACGATGACCCAAAACATACAGCAAAAGCAACCCAGGAGTTTTTGAAGGTAAAAAGTGGAATATTCTGCAATGGCCTTGTCAGTCTCCTGATTTCAATCCGATTGAATATGCATTTCACTTGTTAAAGACAAAACTAAAGGCAGAACGACCCACAAACAAACAACAACTGAAGTCAGCTGCAGTAAAGGCCTGGCAAAGCATCACATAGGAGAAAACCCTGTCTCTGGTGAAGTCCATGAGTTCCAGACTTAAGGCAGTCATTGCCTGCAAAGGATTCTCAACAAAATATTAAAAATTAAAATTTTTATTTATGATTATATTTATTTGTCCAATTACATTTGAGCCCCTGAAAATGGGGGGACTGTGTATAAAAATGTTTATAATTCCTAATCATTTTATGTTATATTTTTGTTCAACCCCTTGAATTAAAGCTTAAAGTCTGCACTTCAATTTCATCTTGATTGTTTCATTTTTAATTCTGTTCTGGTGGCATACAGAGCCAAAATTATGAGAATTGTGTCAGTGTCCAAATATATGTGGATCTAACTGTATATTCTTAAATCTTAATATCATTCATAATTTTACGTTAAGGATGTTTAGATATTTTTAAAATTCATCAAATTAATTTGTCAGTACACGGTTGTATGTTTGTACACAAACTTAACCAGTGGATTGCTTGACAAGAATCACATATGAAGCAATTATCATCTTTTGCCACAGTGAGTTAATGATTCGCAGCTATGCAAAATAAAATAAACACAAGCATGCCTCGGATGCAGTTAAGCCATAAATTCATGGGTAATTTTCTACTGGCAGCTGACAGCTTGCATCTATTAGAAGTTGGAACAGTGCCTATATGCCAACTAGGTTCAACAGAGGTGCATAGTGAACAATGTAGGGCAGAGATGAGCGTGACTTTGCCCAGCGTCGGTGAGAACGCTACTGTTTCTTTATGATGTTGGTCAGTTGGACAGTAACATATGGCAGGGTGTGAGTGCGAAAGGGCGGTGGATTTTCAATGAGAGAGTTTAGTCACCGGCTAATGGTCAGAATGGCACAGCCCGTGCACGTGAGTCGACTGGTGGAGGTGCTCAGAGCTGATGACAGCATTTGCTCTCGCCCATTCGTCACGTAAAGCACATATACACAATACATTTTCAAATCTCACACGCCCTTTCGCATGCTGACTATACACACACACCTAAACACAAACAGAACTGTGCAAATTCTTCACAAAGGCCCTCCCTGAAATGTAACCAAAGCCACAAAGTGGACAGCAGGGCTACTCCGGTTTCCAAACAATTACAGGGAAAGCGATGAACTCATCTCCCTGTAAATATACTGTGGTAGTGCAAACTCCTCCGTTCTTTGAGTGTCCAGGATGTCAGAATCTGTGTTTGGTAGGTGATGTCATTCTATGCGGAGTCCCAATCAAAACAGAAAAGGTAAACAGTGAAGTTGTGTAAAACGGGTCTGAAAGTTGGTGGCCCGTGACTAAAGCAGTCCATATCAAAGATGGAGGAGGAACCAGGAAGTGAATCAGCTGATTCCACACCCATCAAGGGAAAATACAGAATAAAAATGGATTCTTTCTAAGACCACATTTAAATTCAATGAGAGTTGTGTGGCTATAATTCCATGTCTGTCTGTTTTGATATCTGCCTAATATAGTACCAATCACAAACTAATAAGCAACAAATCATGCCTCTGATGTACCTGAAACCTATTGGCCAAATAAATAAATAAATAAATAAAATATGTAAAAACAAATACACTACTGTTCAGAAGTTTAGGCTCAGTAAGATTAAAAAAAAAACGTATGAAAAAAGAAAAAGAAAAAAAAAGTATGATTTATACTGATCAAAATTGACAGTAAAGACATTTATGTTACAAAACATTTCTATTTCAATTAAATTCTGTTTTTTTTTTTTACTTTAAATTCATCCAAAAATCCTGGAAAAAAATAAGTAAATTTAGCAGCACAACAATTTTAAACATTGATAATAAAAAATGTTTCTACAGCACCCAATCAGCATATTAGAGTGATTTCCAAAGGATCATGTGACTCTGAGGAATGAAGTAATGATGCTGAAAATTCAGCTTTGTTATTATAGAAATACATTTTAAAATGTATTAATATTTTAAGTTAAATTTTAATATTTTTACTGTATTCTTGATCAAATAAATGCAGCCGTGGTGACCAGAACACACTTCTTTCAAAAACATAAAAAAAACGTACCAACCCCAAACTCTTCAATGGTAGTGTATAAATATACATGCATATAGGAAATAAGTCAAGAGCAAAGTCTTAACAAGTGTTGCACTTGAAAAAGTGAGTATTTTTTTTTTATTCATCTCTGCATTTTGAAATTAATCTGTATATGTTACTTGCTATTCACACTCATCCACAAAATTATGACTACAAATGGTTGTAAAAGACATTTACAGAAATTAAATTACCCATAATTTGAGATGAATGCACAATAAATGTTCGCATAACCTACAGACCATTTGAGGTTTTCTCTACAGAAGAAGCCATTGTGACTTTTCCATCAACCTTTGCAACTGTTTTGTAACACAATCTGTGAAAATAAAGCCCATTTTGCTCGTTTTGTTCTTTTTTTCCTTTTCATGCACTGCTTAGGGGAGTTAATTGTTGTTGGAGCATGAGGCAGCGTCATCCTGCACGGGCGGTGGTTAGGCTTTGTGGTCAAGTCAGAGACAGCAGGCTCCAGCTCGCAGTCCTGTAGAGACACAGCTACTGGTTTCAGACGGGCTCCATTTATTTAAAGATGGACAACCCTGTGAAAGGCCTCACTACTGTCTCATGGCAACAAGTCTCAGTTCCTAGATGTCAAAGCCATGCGCTTTTTTTTTTTTAATCTTGGGTCATCCTACAGGCTTCTTTGTTGTAACTTTTGATAACTTTCATGCCTTTTTAACTACTGTCTTCCATGACTTTCATGC
The DNA here is from genome assembly GCF_001515625.1 of Sinocyclocheilus rhinocerous. Lineage (NCBI taxonomy): Eukaryota > Metazoa > Chordata > Actinopteri > Cypriniformes > Cyprinidae > Sinocyclocheilus > Sinocyclocheilus rhinocerous. Next base: position 4,606,625 of record NW_015660878.1, on the reverse strand, counting down.
ATCCATAAAAGATCTAAATGGCTGAAAAAATCAATTTGCATTTTTCAACACTAGTCATATCGAGATGAAGTTCGTGAGAAGAGTGAAAGTCCACTGATGCAGAGAAAAGCAGCAAGCCCTCACATACATTTCACACAGGAAGTTCAAAGTGAGACCCAACAGGAAACGAAAAACATGATAACTCACTACCTGATGACTAGAGACTGCTAATAGCAGGTTGATCTGAACACACCCACCACACATGCTTTTTTCTGCTCTTAACTGTCAGTTGTAGAATTTTAAAGACAAAAAAGATAGAAAGCCAAATGGTTCAGAAGAACTAAACTGTGCACATGTGTTTATTTGACTTTTTAAAGGCAGGGTAGGTGTTTTGGTAAAAAAAAAAATGTTATGCTGGTTAAAAGTTTCTTTAGATCTCAATAGCAATCACTAAGATAAGTGGTCTAAATGTATTTATATTGTCTGTGGAAGGCGTAAGACAATAAAATGTTCGTCCAATCATATCCCTCGGTCCGAGGGCTATGATAGGCTGTTCTACCTGCCTGTCAATGTATGTATTTGCAAACCTCCATGCACCCTGTTCGTGCAGACATAAAATGCGACCCTGGACCACAAAAGCAGTCATAAGTAGCACGGGTATATTTGTAGAAATAGCCAACAATACACTGTATATGGGTCAAAATTATCGATTTTTCTTTTATGCCAAAAATCATTAGGATATTAAGTAAAGATCATGTTCCATGAAGATATTTTGTAAATTTCCTACCGTAAATATATCAAAACTAAATTTTTGATTAGTAATATGCATTGCTAAGAACTTCATTTGGACAACTTTAAAGGCGATTTTCTCAATATTTAGATTTTTTTGCATCCTCAGATTCCAGATTTTCAAATAGTTGTATCTCAGCCAAATATTATCCTATCCTAACAAACCATACATCAATGGAATAAATATCAATTTCACAAAATTGACCCTTATGAGTGGTTTTGTGGTCCAGGGTCACAAATGTCATCAGCGTGGTGGTCCATTACGCTATTGCAGACTGAGCGAGAATGGAAGGTGTTATTATTGTAATATTATGTACTTTGTACTGTAAAGTTTTCCCACCAGTGAATGAGACATGAGGTAATCTGCCAGTATTGCATTCAACCCTCCACTAACACTGTCTCTCATTGTGTCGCTGGTTAGCCTCTGGTCTGCCTGAGTGCGTTTATGTGTTTTGGAGGAGGCGTGGCTTTGGAGAGTGATTTGCAGGGAGAGTGGGATCTTATGCTTTCACAGCTAGCTTGCTATTGTTAACATCTACAAAATCGCCTACCCTACCTTTAACTTCTCTAGCACAATGAGTTTTCCCGCTTAGCACAAGGGGCGTCTATACTGAGCGGAAAAAAGTAATAAGTGTAGTACATGCAACTTCAGCTTGTCTATTAATGCCTTCAGATTAGTATTGGCTGATTCATATGATTCCAGATTAAATTACCTTTCTTGAACTAGCAATTCACTGCAGCCACAATCATTGCCAATATTAAGTCAAAAGCGCAAATTCTACAGAATAAAACAATGCAAACTTATGTTTTAGTTCTTAAGTGGACAATGAAACAATAAATGAATATTTTGCTCATTATGAGACCAGTTAAAAGAGGGTTTTTCTCTGATGTTTTCAATTATGGAACATACAAATGTGTAATGGAGAACACTGGCTTTAAGAGAGGACCCAAGATGTGCTTATGAATTGGTTTGTTTTCTAAAAATTAGTTACATTTATTAAATTTATTAAATATTAGTTAATTAATTCTTTCTGTCTGGTGTGTCCACCATCAGTTTGATCTAAAACATCTACCAAGTCCAAGATTGCACATTAACATGCGATGTGCTCAAAATTTAGCTTTGTTTGGTTTAAGTGGAAAAAAAAAAAAAGAGCCACAGTGAAAAAAAACATTCAAGATCACATCTGCACTGTGACAGGCAATGACTCACTGACCACCATGTCTGTCACCTATGCCATATCCTATTCATGATTGATACTTTAAAGGGGTCATATGATGCTGCTAAAAAGAACATTATTTTTGAAATCACATCATATGACCCCTTTAAGTTCTCTAACTCATCTTGGAGTTCCCCTTTTCCCAGCGCATTCATGTCATTCATGTTTTCTACAGGACTCAGGGTTTGCAACAGTGGCTAATAAAAAATACAAGGCAAGGTGCAGCACACGCAAAGTTTTGCTGACTACAACGTCATAAACCGCAATAGCTCACGTGTTTTTGATGGCAATGCAATTTCTCTTACATTCAGATCTTGTTTTTTCCTGCTGATTAATAAAACTAAAATTAAAACAAAAGTTTCAAGATTGCATAGATAATCTCACAGTCATCTGAATAAGCAGAGTATGGCAGCCTGGGGCCAGAAAAGTATGTTTCACTTGCACCATCAAGCCAGTGCTTCATTGTGACTGTGTTTTATATTCTCTGATCATGATGTACTGAGTATTGTTGTTGCAAAGTCATAAAAGTATCAATATCTAGCTGGCTAATGTAATGGTTTTGTTGAAATTTTAAGAGTGACTGGTTGAAAATTACAATAAAGAACTCCAGAAGTAATTTTAGTAGTGTACTGATTTTAAATTTTTTTTTACTGGAAGACTTATCTAAAAATCTTTAAAACAAGATTTTTGTTTTTCTAAAAGCAAAACTGCATGACAAATTAACCTTGGATAAAATGAAAAACTCTGGCATTGCAGTAAAATAGTGTTTATGAATTCATTGCTGTATATGTATATTTTTAGGTTATTCCAAAATTCATGTTTATTTATGAAAAATTAAAATGATAAAGATATTTTCCTGACAGATATACACACACATTTCAACACTGGGCCAGTAGACAAACTCCTTATTGTAAGTCCCTGCAAAGATTCCCATCATCTGTTTTTGCATAACTTGTCAATGCCGCCTCAGGTAATGTGACAACACATTTGAAAAATGCACATAAACTTTGATCAAACTGTGCTATTCTCACCCAGTCTTGCTTCCTTCACACTCATAACCTTTTCATTCAGGTTTGAACTGGAATAAAAACCGCTGAAGCATAAGGCCTTCAGTCTGCCAAAAGTCCCTCCATGCATTTGCCTCGGAGCAGTTGATTTAGGCTGTGAAAAAAAAACACACACAGGCCTAAATCAACCGGCTTTATTTATGATCGTTCATAAAGAAGCATTGTTGAGGATACGGGGTCTGAGTCAGACAGCGCGGCTGCGAGCGGGACACACTATGTGGCTGCTTTGGTGCTGAGTTTGTCCTCTGATTAGGTTACGGATCCCGCAGGGGTTAATGTGTAACTCTCGTGGCTTACTGCGCTTGCCAAGTCCAGCAAACATGAGCGGGAGTGGGAGGGAGATACGGCTGGCTCCTAATCAAATATGCTATCAAATCGTGCAATTTCTCGACCTTGTTAACATACGTTTGGCCAGAAAAGGACCTGTAAGGGCACAGAGGGGGAGTGTTGATGAGGTCACAGAAAACCAGCGCATGTGCTCTCTAATTTACACACACTGGTAAATTAACACTATGTCTCTATCTGTCTGACACGCACACAGATGCATTCCTCACACATGCAGCACTATGCTTACATTGCAAACTGTATCCCAGTTGCTCAATGGGCTGGTGATTTTTTTCCCCTACACATTACACATAATTCATATGAACTTCAGTGCTGTGGCCTGAATCTGGCTGCTGTAATTTCTGAGCTAAAAGATGACGCTTGTGGTTCATTTGCTCATATCCTGTGGGCAGGCTGAGGCTCCTCCTCCTGCATGCAAAGTCAGATGCCCTTGGTCGTCCATGAGTGGATGTTTCTTTACCTCAGTGCAAGTCTAACAGTATCATGATCTGGTCGCATTTCATTTAAAAACCAATAAATACAAATATTTTTCAGTTTCTTTTCACTACAATTAAACATTTCACACTCCAATTATTCATTTTTGCAATATGTCTGAATGTTTTACAACATTTTGTTTTAAAACATTATATTTAATGTTTTCTGCAATTTCCATTTCCCAATCATTATTCTTATTACTGTAATACAGTAATTTCCCTTCTAAAATCAGCACAAATTAAAGGCAGTACAACAAATACTACTATGTATGGAACACAAAAACTGCAATTAAGTTTGAATTAAATTTAGTCCTAAATTAATTTTTGCTTTACTTTTTTCCTTTAGTATTTTAACTTTATTTTTATTCTTTCTTTTTTTTTTTTTTATATATATATACATAAATTATGTATAAATTATATATTCACTTACTTATGTCCTTGTGTTTTTGTCTGTCTTTTCCAACTTTACTTTAAATCTTTAATTTCAGTCACACTTTATTTTAAGGTCCAATTCTTGCTATTAACAACCTATTAACTACAAATTTTGCCTCAATAAACTCCTAATTTGCTGCTTATAAATAGCTTGTAAGGTAATTGGTAGGAGTTTAAGTATTGGGTAGGATTAGGGATGTAGAATATGGTCATGCAGAATATGTGCCTTATGAGTACTAATAACCAGGCAATATGTTAATAAGCAACTAGTTAGTAGAGAGAATTGGTCCCTATACTAAAATGTTACCTTTATTTCTACAATATAATTTTTTACTCAAGTATTTCTAAATCCAGATCAGATCCTATGCACATTGTTGTCATAACCTGAGTCATACAAAGACTGGCAGAAGAAAATCGGATTCCAGCGGATGAGACGAGACAAAAGAGGCACGCAGACATCGGCTTAATGAGAGGAGAATATTGAAGCCACAAGATCACCCCAGGGCCTGTCTCACAACCCACCTCTCTCAGCGAGACAGGAGGAGAACGAGAGGGATGATTGCATTGTACCTCTCACACTCTCTTTCACTTCATCTCCGTCTCTGCCCTCCTTCAGTCCAGATCGGGTTATTAGGTCATACGGAAGTGTTGACTAGACATTCCCATGTAGAGCCAAGAAGGATGCGATCAACGTGCAAGCATGTAGTTGAAATGCCAGTGAGATTAATGGATAGTTTGCTGCCGTTCTAGACTACAAAAAGCTTCCTGAATGGCCAACTGCATCCCTCCATCTCTGCTCCTTTTCTCTCCTCCCATGTCCTGGGAAAGCATTTTTCAAATGGAGTCCATCAAGTGATTTAAATTCATTTATGCTGCCTCCTACTATGTAAAACTATGTGCATGAATGACCCATCCATTGTTACGCAACAATAAACAAGTCCATGGGAAGTTGACTCGTTTATTAGCTTTAACAATTAACATTCCATTCCATCTAGTTGTTTAAATGCAAAAACGTGTCTTATGTAACACCAGCTAAAACACAGTACTTCTACTGTACTAGTACAATACTAGTACTTAAGGCAACCCAGCAACAAGTAAACCTTAAAAATCTGTAGTTTTACAAATCACTAATGTGTAACATGTTGCAGTGACTAAATGCTAAAAGAGGCTGGTTTAAAAAACCAAAAAGACATTGCTAGATGTCAATGTGTATCTGATGTGGGCAATGATATATGCCCAACAAATGCAAGAAAGCTGACAAAGGCTGAACAGTCTGACAATCAAGCTGAAGAAAGTAAAATATGTCTCCATGAGAGCTTTTGTCATCTAAACATGCCTTTTGTCACAAAGATCATAGACGCTTGCTTTCTTTCTTCAAAGACGCCGCAAATATTGGACATGTCATGCATGTGGCCTTTTGCGTCTTCTCTGACTTCAAAAGGTTATAGAAACTTAAACTATGTATTAAAAATGTCCTTCTGAGGTCACCGGATAACAGCAGCATGATGTCACCAAACCATTCGATAAAAATTCCACTGCACATTCCTCAGAGACAACAATGTTTAGTGTCAGAGGGACAAGTGCGTATGAAATAGACAAATGGTAAATGGAAAAGGATAATGTTTATTGTAACGGGACAGCAGGACATGCATCAAAATAGCAAGGGTAGGGCAAGAAAATAAGCCAAAAAGCTTCAAAACCAAGACAAAATCACTGCCAAAACCCTTTAAAAGGCACAATGTAGATAACTTTTCAGTATTTTTTCACCACAGATGAAAAATCTACTATATCTAGGCTGTAGTGCAGGCAGTGAGTGGCTGTAGGCCTTTATGAGCCTCCTGGCTAGCTCTGAGATTTTTAAGACAAAATTTATCCTCAACAAAACACATCAATTAAACAATGTTTGCTGTACTCTGAGTCAACCCCTGCATGTTACATATAAACCATGCCTCAAGTCAAAAAGGCTTTCATCAGATTTTCTGATATTTACACTACTTTAGTGTGAAAGTAAGTAACAATTACACATCAAAAAGAAATTTGTGAGCCCCAAATGCCATTTATTAGATGTAGTGCACCACAATTCTTGTTTTAATAACTTAGAAATCTGACATATTAAAGAGGCGGAATCATAAAAACACCGTAACTTTCAGAACTCAACACTTCCTCCAAAAAAAGATAGTTTATTGAAACAAACCACCAAATATGACTCATTGACTCATACAAAAAAAGACTGTACACATTTAGATCAACAAAGCCCACTGCATGCTGAGAAACTTGGCCTGCCCAGTCACAGTGAGGTGACGAGGAAGTAGGATATTGTAGATTATTTCCTAAATCTCAGAACAACAAACATTAAGAGTGCAATTCGAAAGTCTGCCGAAACTTATGCTATTCCCAATGATGTGTAGCACCTACAACTCTGCACATTGTTATGAAGGACTCATTGTTAGGATATTAAACTCCCTGATCTCTTTTTCATTAAACACAAAAGGAAATATTTAAAGTTGGCATGAAATTCAGTTTTTTATTTTATTTGACTTTTTTTTTTTTGGATCTCGTATTGTTTAAAGGGGTCATATGATGCTTTTTTAAAGATCCAAGAATATCTCTTTGGTTTTGAGACTTTAGTCTTTGCAACTTCAGGGATCTTATCTATGCACAATCAGCTTGTAACACTCCAAAGAGAAAGGAAAACTTGAAATCGCATCATATGACCCTTTAATTAAAATGTCATAACTCAATGTTCTGGTAAAATGTCAAATTTCTCTCAGGTGACATATGCCAGATTTCTCATTTAGTCTGCTTAAACTCCATCCCTTTGAACTGAACCAAGTCCCCAACATACATTTTTGTCTTTTTCGATAACCCAGACTATGGAAGAAAAGATCCGTCACTACTTTTTCATGCAATTACAGTGGATGGGGACTGAGACTTCCAAACTTGAAAAAAGGTGCAAAAGCACCATAAAAGTAGTCCATTTGACTTGTGCACTATATTGCCAGTCTTCTGAAGTCATACAATAGCTTTGTATGATGAACAGCTCAAAATTTAAGACATGAATGACATGAATAATGACAGGCCGACAGCTCTGCACATCATTCTGAAGGATTCGAACATCAGAAAAGAGCAGGTAAAGTTCAGTGTTAACAATCTCCCTAATCATTTCAGTCTTGACAGTTTGAGCAACACATTTAAGCTGGGATTGTTTTATGAACCTGCCAAGTCAAGTCATCCGAAGTCAATACAAAAGCTTGAGTGAAATATTCCTTTAAAAGGTACAGTGGCAAAAAAGGCTGTTCTAAAAATTAGAGAGGATGAAAAATAGTCATGATAAACTAAATGACTCTTTATTATAAGTAGACCTCAGGGAAAACACGACTCCTTCAAACTGATGGCAACTAAACCCACCTGAGCTCTTCAATGCATGATTTCATCTAGACTGTTTCTGTACTTGAGAGAGTAAACTTTCTTCCTCAAGTACAACTGAGAGAACAGCAGTAACTGTGAGGAACGTAGTAAACAGATGCTCAAACGTGGCATAGCAGTGACCTCCTGAGCTCTGGCATGTGCCCTTCTTCTCTCAGACGTCCTGAGCATCGCAGGGTTGCGCGAGCGTGTGTTTGCACTTAAGCTCTCCTCTTATTTCATTCACCCTCAGCCACATTTGTTTTTTATGTTGGGGGACATGGTCAAAGACTGCTCTGATCCGACTGCCTTGATCCTCGTACACTAGAGACAGTGCCGTGCTCGTTTGAACCAGCCCAGAGACGACTTCAAAGCAGGACATTAATGACTAACAGCAAAGGGAATTATGTCCTCTTTCCATGTATTGTGATCTTTCGGTTGAGAAATGCCCAACAGTAGTGGAGGAATGAGAGGGAGGGGGAAGAGCCAGAAAAATTACAAAAAATATATTTTTTACAAAGAGATAGAGAGGCCGGCCACATCTGTAGAGCATTTGTGCCTCCACACCCACTGTCGGACAAACCAACAAATAATCAGATACAGAAACGCACAAAAAATATGGTGAAAACAAGCTATGACTCACTTTCTCACTTACACAGGGTCCAAAATTAAGACTCACCAAGTCCAAAACTTAAGTAAAAAAATTGGCTTTGGCATATAAACAAAACAGAACTACCTGCCAGTTGGCTTTATATAGTGTAACTTTATAAGGAACTACAACATAATACATAGATTCAATCAAACTAGAAGAACAATAATATGCTCCTCTGTGATGTAAGTGACTTCAGTGATTCAAATCTAAGACATACAAATCGTCTACTAAAGAAAACATCTGTTGTGACTCGTGCATCCTCTAACAGCTTTTTTTCCCCCAGTGGAAAATTTACCATCAGAATTGCATCTAGGATGCCTAAAGTGTTGTTCTTTTCCTAAACTCAGACCCATGTGTGGAATATTGCTCACATTAAACCACCAAAACATGTGTCTAAGTTTTGTGTGAAGCGTTGTCAAATATACAAAGAATATACTATTATAATTTCATTTCATAATATTATTATTAAGAATAACAATTTTATATATATATACAGTTGCAATCCAAATACATTATAAATTAATTATAATTAATTATAAATGCCTCATTCATTCATTCAAATTATTCAATGACCTGCAAGACATTTTGCTGCCAAGAATATAATTTTATGAAAACAATTCAACAAAGGCATCAGTAAACTACTATAGAAAGTTTATTAATGCACATTCGAGTGATTTTGAGAAAGTAAAGTTGATGAAAATCAACTTAGCCATGCCCAAATTTAGTCTCTCATTAAGTCCATTTGGTTATAAAAAGTCAGCTTAATGGCTTCACCAAAATCCCTCCATATAAAAGTAGGATCCACCCAGCATCCATCAGCTACCTGAAGCCTTACACCATTATGGCACAGTGAAACGGCGTCCGTGCAGGTGAGTGTGTCGGCACGACCCAGACCATCACGCCACATTTCTGTCTAATTCGTCAAGAACACTGCAGGAGCCCTGGGCCGCGGGCGCTGAAGCACTCTGGAGCGCAGTCAAAAACAATATGAAGCGGAGAGTGTGATGCTGACATAACATACGGATCTCATGCTGAATTTATGGAGGGAGACGCCCTTCTAGTGCTTTTCATTATTCCTTTTAAATATCAAAATACCATAATGGAAGCCAAGAAGTGTCTCTTTTTGCTAGAAGCAAAATGTGCAAATATTAAGAAAAGTGGTGTGTTGAGAGAGACACCGAGAGAGAGAGTGAAGCTAATCGGAAACATGAAAGAGCAGCATAGTAACACAAATAAAATAAACTACCCGCACAATTAGGGCTAAGCCTTTGGTTTCCTCTCAGTTATAAACAGAAAAACGGCAGGAGAACAGACATAATTACTCAATTCCTTCTCTTCAAAGTTTACATGGCACGTTAAAGCCTTTTCCACCTCTTTATTTTTTGAGACCTCTTGGATTACCCCTCTAGTATTAATATGAAGGAAGCCAAGCAGCAGCAGAGAGAGCTCTGGGTTGTCTCTCCCTCCCTCGGTTGAAAAATTACACTTCGACATTAAACTAAGCCATGGATAATATCATACCACATCTGATTCATAAATATGCGTTCCATAAAAACACTCTGTCAGTGTGAAATACAAATGACAGAGTAAAAACTCCATGAAATGATTAGGTGAATGGATTCTGGGATGGGGATCTAAAATCCCTGTGAGGGTAAACACTGGTGCTGCAGTTTGCATGGAGACCCAGCCTGATGCAGCCCAGTCCATGACTCACGCATTGAGGCTTGTAAACGCACATTTTTCCCTTTTGGTACATGCTCAGTACATGCAAGGATAAATCTGAGGGCATGGAAAAGCATGACCAGTGACACAATAAATGAATCTATTCTTTACTCCGATGTGTGTCAGAGTCTGGCAAAAGGCCACAGAGGCGGCTAGACGGCCCTGGTCTGACAGTTTAACAGTGGTAAAGTGACTATGGGACTGTCTCACCCACAAAACACTACATCTGCCCAACTCTTGGGCCCCACAGTGCCACTCTCACACACTGTAATTTTCCTATACTGGGCTCTGGGGACATCTTTCATGGGTGGGCCACTGGTCTCTCTTTCTTTCCAACACATACTTCTTTTTTCTGTCTTGTCTCGACTTGGAATTTTTTGTGTGGGATCATGGGCCACTAATGTCTTCCCCATGAGATAAGCCTACGCAGTATTATAAAATAAATAGAGATAAATAAACAGTGACTGTGTACAAGCTTTGCATTTTCCCCTACATTTTTTTTTACAAACCTTAAGCACTTTGCGTGGTTCTTCATCATTAGTGATGCTCGATAAGGTGAACATATACTATTGTTCATACAAATGGATGGGAATTTGAACCAGCCTCAATGCTACAGACATGAATTTTACCTCAAATCATGTGGCTTGAGGAGAAGCCAGGGGAAAAAAAACACCTACTGTAGCAAACACCAGGGTTGTGTGTCATTCAGAATTAAATTGTATGTCTCTTAAAATCCAATTCAGTTTCAAACTTTGAACTGAATTTGAACTGAAGTAGTAAACTGGCTAGAACTATAACTTGAATTTGAATATGAGCAAGTAAAAATTACCTCAATGCAAATAAATAAATAATGATAATACTTTAAGCAAAAAAAAAAAAAAAGAAGCTAAATTTTGAATGTCTGCTTAAATCGTTGATTACAAAAATGTTTGCAAAGCTTTGAGTTTTAAAAGTATACAGGCTTTGCAATGAAAACAACAACTCAACAGATAAAGCAATAGAATGACAGAAACGTGTATTTAGTTCATACATTTTGTCAAATTTAATAAAAATGAACTTCCTGTTGACTGTGGCCAATTCAATTTTTTACAACCCTGGCAACCCCATATTAACATTCTAAATAGCACAGAACGCTTTAGCAACAGCATAGCAATGCCCTGGCAAACACCCACAACATCCTAGCAATGAGGAAAGAACTACTACTACTACTTCAGAAAAATACAAAAATCTAAGTATTTCTCAAAGCACACAGACTAGTACCTGCAGCTGCCTTGCCTAAGGGCCAAATATTTTATTATCCTACCTGGGATTCAAACCAACAACCATTTGATCCCTTGAGTGGAGCCCCCATGTTACTAAAGATGATCATTTCCAATACTGGGCTCTTAGCATGCCAATCAAACTATAAGTGCTGCTGTGGATGACTGAGATTCATCCCTCATTTCAAACTAAGCTGAAAAAAACACATCACTTTATCTGTCTGCATGAGCTCAAAGAAACACACACCTAGGCATAAGGGCTCATGGCAAAGAGCTTATGACAGCGAACCAGGTGTCAGTGCAATCTTCTGTTAAACAAGAGCTGAGTACAACAAACCCTTGGTAATGGTGATTTTGTTTTTTAAATCCTTAAGGGATAGACATTTTTTTCCTCTCACAGACTGGTCAATGACAGACATGCAAAGCTGCATGGGGAAACTCCGCATATCTTAAGATATACCGGTAACTCCACCCCCAGCTAACTCCGGCTTCTCTGATTGAGCTCAGTCAGAGGGCCAGAGAGTCAACACTGCCCCCTCCTGCCTGCCTGGACAAAACTAGTATCACAACAAGTTCAGACATGCCCTGAGTGGGCGTGTATGTTTTCCAAGCAATGCAAACCCATGGTGGGTAACAAAACAAAAATAAGTATAGAGTGCCTATCATTTGGAATTGAGCCTGGCCTTTTTTGTTAATAAGTAATTACCTTCACTTGTTGTGCTAGCATGTAAAAATGTTAAATGCTCCCTTTAATACACACTAAAGTCTTAAAGAAACAGAGCCCCCTCAAAGGGACTTAACTGAGAGATATGACTCCAATGCAAAGTACATTAAAAAAACAAGAAACTGCAGCCAATGCACCAAGCAGGTGTAACGGAGAAAGCAAGCATATCATTCACTCTCAACGTTCTGTCAACAAGCACCCTGAAAACATCTTTCTCAAACATATGAAGGATGGCAAATCCACACCCTGGTGCAAAAGTGTACAGCCCTAATTGAATATTATATTCTACTCTATTCACTGCTTTCGTTTTGAAATGTGTTCACAAGGCATTGCTGTTGATCAGGCATTGGCAAGGCAAGGTGGCAATATTACTGCTAGACTTCAAAGTGTATCTCTGTGACAAACCACAACAGGCCAAGTGATTTTTTTTCTGCAAGGAATAGCACAAGTTCCAGATTTAATCTCACCACCTCTACAAATCTCTAATGTCTTGATGAAAGCCATGTGTGTTTTTAAATTCAGAGGCCTTAACCCTTTTCTCTCCTTACAAACTTACTTTGTGTTGAAATGAGACACTGGAACATTTTAGCACAACTACAAAAATACAGTCAAGTAGTCGATGATTTTTATGTTGCACTATAAGCACGTCTTGACTTTCTTCTAGAACACTACATTGAGTCAAACCCTGTACTGTCAACAAACAAAAACACCTCCCCTTTTTGAAGAGCAGGGACTTGGTCTATGGACCATTGCGCTCAGGGTCAGGGTCCTTTTAACGAGTACATTAATTCTCATTCTGATGTTTCAATTCTAAATCCAGCTTCTATACAATGGAAGACTTGACTCAAGAGATGTTAGGTCAAACTGTGGGTGGGGAATCCAGCTGAGAGAGTAAAGGAAAACTGAAAATCCTGCCTTTTCTGTTCAGCTCTTTACACCTTACTCAACCAGTTGTGAAACTTACAACGTGCTTGTGAGGCAATGAGTGATACTGCGGTTTATGAGAAGGTGTAAACACCCTTACTAACAAACTAGCCACGACACCCATCAGGGCAAGAAACTGATTTATTAATAAACGCGTGGCTTGCATGCACTACAGCAGCCTCAGCTAAAGATTTCATGAGCATCAAGATTGGCTTGTAACACGATCTTCTATTGTCCAGCCCAGCAGCCCGAGTGCTGTTGAGTGCTGGTGTGGAATGGTTTACCACAAGACCTCAGGACAGCTGCTTTTGCACTCCCACTTTTTCTCCCAACTTCATTCTCCCATCTCCATTAATTGCCATGTTCCAAGCAAAACCTCAAATTCAACATGATGCTTCCACATTGTACAATATTACTGTTATCTTTTCATTCTACAATCCTACAGCTGACATTCACATTACAGGCATGTATGAGTTCAATGTTTCTGCAGCGAGGAACCCGGCAGATCTGAGAGCTTTGTGAATATTGGTACCTGTTTTGATTATCATCAAGGAGTAGTTGCATCCGAGCAGAAGACCTTTGTATTGTCCTGTTCCTATTGCTATTAAACTACAGTTTATCATCTTACATTGGTCTGGTGTAAGGTTAAGTCTGTGTGGCCTGCTGGATCCACCAAAAGTAGTCAAGCTCCTTTCTTCTAGTATTACCTGCAGACGGCTGGAAATGTTGCTTGAAAACTACATTTGTTTTAAGGATGTCGTCATGAAGCACAGGGTTTCTTCTCTTTAGAATCCTGCTTTGATGGACTGATGGATGGAAGGAAGGTTGGATAAAATTGGACTACTTTAGTGAAGATGGCTTATTCAATGTGGGGAAATTAGGTTTGTGTTGGGGATAATGTCAAGAAGCTCGGTGCATCTTCTCTATAACACCCTGCTTTGATGGACTGACAACTGGATGGATAGATGGATCACATTGGAACGCTTAGCCTGCCAGATCCACCAAAGTTTATCAAGCTCCTTTCTTCTAGCATTTCTTTCTACCTTAGAGAAGGTGACTGAATCAGTGAGGGAAAAATTAGGTTTGTTTTGGGGATGAAGGTTGTCTTTTCTTGCTGTTATAGATGCATGAATGAAGCTGGGTCACTAAGGTCTCCTGAATGTCTGGTTCATCTAAAATTCAAGAATATAAAGAAAGACCACATTTCACTGTCCAGCAGTGGACTGGGACAGCGGCGTCCATCCTCTTATCACAATTTTAAATGCCAAATTTCGGCAACAGGATGTCTCACTAAGTTTAATCAATGTTGCTTAGATTGACTTGACTACAGGGATTCAAGATGATTGGATGAGTAGTGGTTTGCATCCAACATCAGGTTAAACTGGAGATAAAGTTTGCAAGTGGATCATCAGGTCCACTGAACCAAAAATGCTGTTCATTCCCACCCAGAAGATATCTGTTTCCCCATTCAAACATTCCAAAATTCTCATCCAGTGGAATTAACTGCAGGATTTTCAAGCCAATAAATTACAGATCTTGAACGACAGTTCAGCTCCAGCTGGGTTGCCTGGCCTTCACAATCACTCATAATGGCTGCATTCATAATAGATGGCAGAGAGCATGTGGACACAGCGCGGTGAAAACAGCCACTAGCCATATGCTGGTAATGACCGAGTTAAAGGCAGGGTGGACATGGTCCTTTCATTGATGCATGCTCTCTTCCTCCTCTTCTCTTCCAAACAGCCCATAAATGGTGCATGAGGCTACCCATAAACCAGAACCTCACCTCAGCTACCAGATGGCACAGACAGGAAAATTGAAACGGATGCACTTTTTCCATCTTGTCCTTTGTCTTGCAGGCAGCTGCACAAACATGGAGCATGCAGAAATGCATGCTATGCTAGAGTTAGTAAATTACGTGTTTTGTGATGCTTAATGACAACAGCCCAATATAATTGCATTGCACATGCTACATTTGCTTGGTAGAAAGCACATCTATTTCTTCACCCTTATTAAAGGGCATGGGCCAAACAGAGGAAAACAAAACAGGATTACAGAAAAACTTACCACCAATCTAATCCCAAAGACTCAGTAATTATATGCCTTTCTGATCAAAACCAGATTTTTCAAAGCACTCCTGATATCAGAATTATATTTCTTGGCTGGATTGAAGGACAAAAGGCCTAAAGAAGTGAACCACTGTCGATATTATCACTGCAATAACACGCACATTTATTCTAATAACTATTTAGTGACACTAGAGGGTTGACAAGCAGGTTGAGTTTCCATGACAGAGAAATCCAGGCAGCAGGCTCTGTTTCTCAAGTTGGCTCAAGAAGTTTAAATCCCTGTCAAACAAAGTGTTCTTTTTTTTCTGTCTTTTAATGCTGGTTTTGCAGAAAATTAATTATAGTATTCACCTTAACAGGATACGGTGAGGGCATTCTTCCCCGCACCACTTTCCATAACAACACTCAGGGCTCTAGAAAATACTCTGGGCTGGAGGAGTTTCATTTGGCACGGATTCATCTAAGAAAAAAAGCTGGAGCTCTTCCAAAGACAATATTTGTCAGAGAAGCCTCAATTCAGACCTAACAGTGTTTATTAAATTGGGAGCTGCTGTACTGCCTTTTTTTCGTCCTCTGATCTGTATGTACTTTGAATCAGTTTCAGACTGAATTTGAGAGTTGTTCCTTTTTCCCTTGCTCTGCAGTCTCTTTCAAGTCTGTCGTAAACAACTGATCAAAGGCACTGCGTTTTAATTAGTGATGGGAAGTTCGGATCATTTTACCGACTCGGACCTTTGAGTCTCATTCAGCAAAATGAACGAATATTTTTTCAAGTCATTTAGTTCATTACACTACAAACAATACAAAACTATAATGCTATAAGAAACAGAATCTTTTTTCGGGTCATTTCGTTAATTTCGGTAGTTTTAGCAAAATATAATTAAAATGTTATGTGTTACTTCCCTAACACGTCTACTACTTACGCAAACGTTGATCACACTACAAACAATACAAAACTGCTATAAGAAACAGAAAAGATTAATGCATTGTTTAACTGGGTCTTCAGTCTATGATTAGCTCACCTCACCTCTTATCTGACAAGTCTTCGGGTTTGAGTCGTTCGTTCATCACGTGACAGCCCCATAAACATAACCTATGCAGTCTGAGCCAGAAAGAGAATTGATTAGCTCATCTCTCGGGTCTTCGGGTATGAGTCGTTCGTTCGTTCATCACGTGACAGCCCCATAAGCTTTAACCAATGCAGTCTGAGCCGGAAAGAGAATTGATTAGTCTTTCGAATCGTTCGTTCTTTTGTCACGTGACGTGACAGCATTGGATAGAGAAATTAGTTAATTTACAAGCTTCCTTAGAGATGAACTAATCAATTCTCTTTCCGGCTCAGACTGCATAGGGTAAGCTTAAGGGTCTGTCACGTGATGAATGATCTACTCGAAAAACCCGAAGACTCGATGGATGAACTAATCAATTCTCTTTCCGGCTCAGACTGCATAGGTTAAGCTTATGGGGCTGTCACGTGATGAACGAATGACTCGAAAAACCCGAAGACTCGAAACAGGTGAACTACTTGACTAATTCCAGTACAGAACCTATAGGATGTTGCACATGCGAGACTGAACGAATCACTCCCCGAGACGACTCGTTCTTCCCGAGTCACATTAAAGATTTGTTCAAAATGAACAAATCCTTCAAGAACGACCCATCACTAGTTTTAATCAGACACAAAAGATGTGAAGTCAGAACCGTGGGAGTGTTACGTTTTGGTTTTGATTCAGTCGTTTTGACGACTACTGATATCAAAATCAATGGGTGATATGGGGCATGGCACTTCAGAGGAAAAGTTCAGAGGGATGTTTACAGGAACATTAGCCTAGCTTATTTTATCTCCAAATAAAATGTTATAGGTGCTGGAATGAACTTAAACAGACCTCATAATCTCCCCATGCTGGATCTTCAGCTGCCTAACAAACAATAGAAAACAAGTTTTATCGTTCTGTTGACAAATGCTTTAATTAAAATGGGTGCAGGAGGAGGGTTAAAACTGCACTAAATAACCGATCCAAGGCCACAGCCGAAAACTTCTGCCCCAGGGGGGTAGGAATCAAACCTGCTCTGCAAACAGGAACCTTCAGCCCACAGCTCAGAGGGTCAGAGTGGATTCAAAGTCATCCGATTGGGTGAGAAGTAACCATGGAAACATTTGAATAACCACAGAGACCGCTCAGATACTTGAGCAGGCTGTTAGCACCGTGTTCAAACATTTAATGCCCCCTCTACACCGAGACCTAAGAGTCTCTTTCCAGTCACAGAGTTGGAGCACATCCAGGCAAAGACTTTCTGACTCGCAGCACCTGCAGAGCTCAGCTGGGGGGAGGAACAGACACGGTTGCACGTTCAAAACTATATCTAGGTCAACTATACTGCACCAGCCACACTTCCCCAAACAAACACGATCGCTCAGGAAACACCCCTTTTTGTACCAAAACACATGAAGCCTACTGTTCTCCATGTACTTTGTGTCTGCAGCAGGTTAGGCCACAAGTGTGCAGGGGTGTGTCTCACTCCTAGCCGGTATGTTTACTTTTTATGGTACACGTGTCTGTTGTGTACGTGTGCGGCATGCACGTAAGGTTGTATTTACAGCCTTTTCATGAGATCATACGCACAAGGTCGGATTAGGCAACGTGCAGTGTTGCCTTACAGATTTTACTCTAGCGCCAAGTACGTTCTAAGGAAGACTGGCACGTGTACAAAGAAGTCATCTTCTGTTTATCTGGGAAGGGGTTACAAGGTCATCACACACTTTTTCACTATGAGCTGTCATGCTTTTACTCTAACCACAAGTCCAGAGTGTTTAACAAAGGCCTTGCAGTCAGGGGAAGAACGTCAACCTGCTTGCATTAAAAAAGTGCTTCCTTGTGCATGATCCAAATTAGTTTTAATCCTCAGATTAGTAAACAGGTTTTGCTATTCAGGTCAAACGGCATGCAAAAAGAAGTGAAACCACGTACATAATGCACCGATTTACAGGTCACGTTGGCACCACCTAGAAAAACTAATGTGCTTTTAAAGGGGAAGTTCAATCTAAAATATAAATTCTGTCATAATTTTCTCACGCTCATGTCGTTCTAAACCTGTATGACTTTCTTTCATCTGAAGAACACAAAAGAAGACATTTTGAAGAATGTGTTTTGTCCAGTAAACGATGGTCAATGCATGGGGGAACCCTTTATCTTTCATTGTACGTACTAAAACACAAGTATTTTCCAAAATATCATCAAAAAAGAAACGCAAACTGGTTTGAAATGACATGTGGATGAGTAAATATTGACGGAATATTTATTTTCTTGGTGAACTAGCTTTTAACAAAGTCTGCTCTGTGTTTAGTTAAAGGTATAGCAGATATAATTTTATTCTCATGCAGAACATTAAAGCTTCACTTGAGCATTTCATTGGCCCCTGAGCAGCAAACACAAACCAGACAGAGCTGAGTGAGGTGAAACAGGAACTTCAATTTGACCTATTTCACAGAGTTCATTTCCTGTTTTGCCCATTCGCGGAGAGACGCGTGAAACGAGACACCAAAACACTGTTAATGAATGTGGCCACAGAGAGCGGATGTCCCAGTCCCATATAATAAACGCCAATAATAAGACTTGGTCTGAAACAATAGACGTCTTAACGCAGCCAGGTTCAATGCACGTAAATCCAGTGTTTTTCTTTGAAGATCAAAGTGGTGTAAATCACAGACTCCTATACGTTCCAGTTTAAAGTTTAGCCAGTTTGCACACGCTAAATAAGCTGAGGTGCTCCCCTGGCAGAAAAAAAGTGTTATCTTAAATCTCATCACCCGTTACACCTATCTGTCGCTGGCCCACCTACTGTGCTACATTAGTGGGGTGAAATGTTCTGTGGCACGTTAATATAAAATGAAAGGGAGGCTAAAAAATTTTGTTCCAGGACATTACTTTTCAGGAAGCAGTTTATTTTAAAATCCCCTCAGACTCAGGTTCTGCTTTTATTTTCGATGTATATATTGCATTCCTTGCCTTTATAAGCATACCTTATTGCATAGTTAAGTAATTACCGGGATGTGTACAAAAAAACACCTCTTTTAATTTAAGTGTGTAATTTAAGTATGTAATCATCCTTAAAATCGGATTGTAAATATATTCAGAGGTCATTTTTAATCTGTGTCAGTCTCAGTTTTTAAAAAAACTATTTCATGCTTACTTTGGTAAATTTTCTTTCTTCCTTTCAGCATACTACAAGAGGCTTGGAGGAGGTGTAATTCATGGCTTTATCACCTCTCATTAGCGTAAATGTCATAACAGGGGTGGGATGTTTTAGGCAGCACTTTGAGAGCTCTCTGTCTGCCCAGAGCGGCTCAGTGAGTTGCAGGAATATTCAGAGGATAGGCCCTTTATGTTTCCTGCACCTCTTGCTCAAAGCCAATTCAGTCCAGCGTGGCCAATTCAATTGAAAACCCAGACAGAATCTGTTCCAACCAGGCCAAGAGCCATTCTATGAGAAATCGGAATAATTAGACCGATTAAAGAGCTCTGATTCTGCGCAGGCACTGTGGTGAGGTTCGTCTGGTGGGGGGTGGGGGGGTGTTTTCGAGTTAAGGGATTCCTTTAGTAACTATGACTAAGTCTGTCCCGCTTCACCGGCCAGTGAGGGCCCATTATACATGCCCAGTCAAATGTGTTTAGCAGATAGCAGAGATTTAGATGTCAGAAGAATTCAAATGAGAGTTCTGTCTTTTTTATTTATAGTGCGAAAAACAAGTGTGTGGAATAACTGCTGTGAAATACATGCGGTTTATCAATATCTTTGCACATATTCTGCTCATGTGGCAAAACTCAGTGACCACACTAACTGCAACTAGTGCTAAATAACTGTTCTCTATGCACAAAAAAAAAATGAAGCACTACATTAGGCCTATACTTTAAAGAACTCAAAAAATTTAAAGCTTCTATATTTGCAACACATCACTAAAATTAAATGCTTTAGGTAATTTTACTATTGCACATGTCATGGATGAAAAACAAGTAGTTTAAAGACAAAAATAGACAATTTCCATATTAAAATTATTTTACATAAATAAATAAACTTGAAAATGAAAATATTTATTTGAATTAAAGAATATTAGAAAAATCTAAAACTTTTTTTTTCAGGTTTAAATGAAAAATAACTATGGTCAGAGACTTTTGCTCCCTATTGTATTTTTATGAAAAATGTTTGGTGAAGAAGTAAAATAAAAATTAGGGTTGCAAAGGGGTGGAAAATTTCCGGAAACTTTCCAAAAATCCCTGGAAGATTCCAAACAATCCTGGAAAGTTTCCAAAATTTCTGGAATGTTTCCGAAATTTACTGGAAATTTTCCACTTTTTTTGCAAAGTTTATACTTTCCCAGTTTGGATAAAATGGTTTTCTAAATGAATAAATTTAATTTCACTGTATGGACAAAAAAAATTACATTTGACAATAAAAATATTTATTTGAATTTCAGAATATTAGAGAGAAACAAAATCTGGTTTAAATGAAAAATAACTATGGTCTGAGACTTTTGCTCCCTATTGTATTTTTATGGAAAATGTTAAATGTTTTTTTTTTAATTAATTAATTTATTTTACATAAGATATGGGTTGTGTCTTCTGTGTTCTTCACAGCTGTGTATGTTATTGTTAACGGTTGTCTACAGGTCAAAGGTCAGATATGGCAGGCCCAGTAAAAGACAAGACAGTCCACTGCTCACAGATGTCCGAAAGTAACAAACAATCACACAGTTTCCCACGAGAGAAACATGTTACACCCCCTTCAGTCCAGATGGCATCACCCTTCCCAGAAGAGGAGAGGCACCAATTTCACCCTGCTTATGCTTGCAGCATATTAATATATAAGTAAATAAAAGCAAAACTGCAACTATTCCACACAGCACTTTTCATATAATATTTTCATATCTCACACACACATACTATTATTAGTGCAAAAAAAATTGCAAATATAATGGGGTATGCCAACACTCCCTAAAGCATCCCAACAACATTTACCGGTGTCATTTGCAAAATGAAGTTTTACTTGTCATTTGGGCCAAATAAAAATACCTCAGATTATTTAATCAACACAAAGTTTAAAGTGGATCAAACTGTGCATGATGATTCTGTGTAGCATAAGCGCTCCCTTGTGGCAATCACAAAACTCACAAAAGTGACAAGCTTGGCCCAGTGCTTTTGCATTTCATCAAATCCGCACTTTTGGATTCACCTTCTCTTCGTTAAGAGCCAGACAGAAATTGTTTCGCTGATATTACACAGAAGCAGTTTCTGTAGAAAACAGTCTTGTTTAATTGGACGCCTGTCAGGCTGTGTGCGGTTCTGTGCTAATGCCATGAGGTTCGAGTCACGGTTTGGAGAGGGTACCTGTTAGTTGTAATTACCCTTAAAACGCACAGCTGGATTTAAATGGCAGTAAAACAGCAGCAACAGGTGTGAGGGCTGTTGAGGTCTGCTTCCAAGTCACTCACACAAAACACACCCAGCCATAAAGTCACTACCTCACACCAAGGTGCGCACGCCCGCCCCTGAGCTTAGTTACAGCACAATCACGATCCTAGCAGCTGGCAACAAAGCAGTTCCTTGACTAGACTAAACAAATAGACTACTAAACAAATACCAGTGTCAAAAGACGCTCTGGATGTGACTGGGCTTCTTCAGTGGAAACTGAACCCAGCGGGAAGGCCTGACAGAGCTGGAAACGAGTGAAGGAGATGGCGTGTTTGTACAAGTGTTTGAACTTGGCCAGCCGCCGGACATTTTTCTGAATGAAAGAGGCGATTTTTTAAAATCACACCTCCCTTCACGGGCCTCCGATGCGCAGCTTCCCGAAACCACGAAACGTTCCAATAGCCTGATGCTTCACCCTCTAGGAATCCCTCCAAAAAACACAGTGTGCAGGTGCATCTGCTCTGAAGTTCACAAATAAATGATTTCGCTCTCGACCGTTATGAAGTCTGAAGACTATTAGCATTCCAGAGTGGTGGAGATATTCATGAGTTTTCCGCATCTTCAGATGATAAATTCTCCAAGACAAGAACAATCTAGTGCAAGTGCATAAATCAGCCTAAATTACCTTGTCGCAACTACAAAAAGCGGTATGTAAACTGGATGTTGTGAGTCAGTGGTGCTAATGATATTTAGCTTTTTTTTAAAGTATAGTTCACCCAACAATCTTAAAGAATTAAAGTTTCCAAAAAGGGGGTTTCATGGTGAAGCCATAGAAAAAATCATTTTGGGTTCCCCATAGAACCTTTCAGTGAACAGTTCTTAAAAGAAT
This sequence comes from Sinocyclocheilus rhinocerous, assembly GCF_001515625.1. NCBI lineage: Eukaryota > Metazoa > Chordata > Actinopteri > Cypriniformes > Cyprinidae > Sinocyclocheilus > Sinocyclocheilus rhinocerous. The sequence continues at coordinate 4,584,272 of NW_015660878.1, read as the reverse complement.
CCTTTACTCTCACTCAAAAAAATAAAGGTTCTTCATTGTGATTGATGGTTCCATGAAGAACCTTTGACATCCATAGAACATTTTAAGGTTGTTTATAGTGGAAAAAGTGTAAGTTTTTAGGTTTTTAAAATCTTCTACACACTAACAAAAAAAAAAGATCTTTTAAGAACTTTTCACTGAAAAGAAGGTTCTAGATGGTTCTTCTATGGCATCACTACAACCCCAACCCACCCCCTCAATGGAAAGGTTCTACACTCTTCAAAAAAAAGTTCCATTATTATTACATTCAGAGTGATGCTTTTGAAGAATTGTTTGGGGTTCTGGGAAGAACCTTTCAGTGAACAGTTCTTAAAAGAAAGTTTGATGTTTGTTTGTTTATTTATTTTTTGTGAAGAACCTTTTGTGCAATGTTAAATTTTTTCAGGGAAACATATGTTGCAATAAATAAAACCTTTATTTTTGGGGGTGAAGAAGTAAAATACAACTTCAAAATACAAAAGGTTATACTTTGAAATGAAAAGACATTTCTGAAACTGAAAAAAAAAAAAAAAAAAACCCAGACACATTTCCAAAATATCTCTTTTTGTTTTCCACGGGAAAAAACATAATTGTGTTTTTGGATGAACTTTTTTTTTTTTTTAATATCTGGAGTTACAAACAATAATTTCCTACATTTGTTTTCACAGCTACAGACTATTTTTCTAGAATGAGATTATGACTATATGTGTAAAACAAATGAGGTTGGATGATTCTGAGCTATTCCACCATTTTTATCAATGATATTTTAAAGAAATTAATGTAACCTGATAGCTCCCTGGTTTAAGTCACAAACACTCACCACCTGCTGAGGCTGGGGAGAGGGGCGGCTGGAACCCCGGTGCAAATCAATCAGCAGGCTAGTTCAGACGAGGACACTGGCAAACGCTCCTCAGGAGCTTGCGTGTCGAGAGGCCTGGCGTGAACTGTGGAACCAAAGCTCCCTGCCAGCCCTCTCCATAACTAAAGCTGATTTAGACAGGGCCTAGAACGGAATTAGGTTTCATCCTCTGTCATGCATTTTCATAGTGATGTTTTGAGTTCTGTGGCCCTCTTTGATTCGGCCAAAAAAAGCCTGGGCTTTTTTGTCTGAATCTATGTAACACAAGATGAAGAGCACAGCAGGATGAAATGCAGTCCTCTCCATTTCAGTCTTTCCCTCCAAACACTAAGAAAAACAAATCTAATGTTCGCTAAACTGACCTTGGTGTCATTTAGTACAGTAAACGTTCTCCTTCACGTTTCCAATTTGTTATTCCTTAGCGAGCCACTCAAGATTATAAATGGACAGTCGAGAGAGGCATGGAGATATATATATGCAATGTGGGAATGCTTTTTTCACTGTTACATCATGATTTACATACTGAATAAATAGTATCCTGCTTCCAAGTATGAAACTGCGTCCCAACGAGCCTTTCAAAGATTTTACGGTGAGTGCAAAATATTATGAAATGTGTTAAATAAAAGAAATGCAATAAAAAGGAAGGCTTTATACTCCCTACAGCCTAATAAAAATCTGATGCCAACATGCAATGTTCTGACAGAACAGGGAGCTTAAATACACATCCCTAATGTAGTTTCATTTGAAAGGGGAGCATTGATAATTGAGTCAATGACAAATAAGAGAGTCCAAGATAAACAAAGTAAATGTTTAAAATTATAGTTTAAAAAACATGACAAGCTTAAGCAATGTAATTTATGTTTATGTTGGTTCCATATGTTTAAGAATAGCTTCAAAACACAATTTTCAGGACAATTTCGGAGTCATTAAATTGTGAAAATTGTCGTAAAAATTGTGTTTATTGTGTAACCATCAAGTAAAAAGTAATAAGTTGTTTCATCTTAATTATTTTCAAGGTAAAAATATAGAAATATTTGTATTTGTTTGTACAAATAAATAAAATAAATAATAAAAAAATTGGAGTGGTTGTACCATATGACATATTATATCCTAATTTAGCTTTTCCATGTCATAAAAAGGCCAAATTGTCTGATATTTTAAGGGACTTACTGTCCATAACACGTCGTTATGATGGGTCCTGTAAAGTGTCCTCTGTAGGTGTTGATATGTTGTTTGGGCCAAATGACATTGATTTGAATTATTTTTATTTAGGGATGGTAAGATTTACCGATTCACATTGGTGCATCGGCATAAAAGTTAACGATGCAATGCATCGATTTAAAAAAGAGTGCATCAGATACAAGTTGCCATTTGTATCACAATGCATTGTTTCTAACATATTTGCATCTGTAAAAAACTATTTATTTATATACAATTATTAGTAGATGTGTAGACACTTTTATTATTTAGAAAGTGACCAATAATTTGTGACCAGTATTTTATATTTAAATTGATTTCTCCTCTCTAAACTGTTTCTCAAGCGCATTCTTTCATCAACACAAATAACTATTTTAAGGTTGTGCTTGACATTTTATGTCAATGACCCAACTATTAAATAATGTTATGCTGTTCAAATGTACATTAACCGCACCAGGGAGGAAAATTATCTGTCAGGAGATACTTTAAGAGTGGCAAAGTGTTTAACCAGCCAGGTTCAACAGGTAAACTAAGGCCTGCCCTCCACATGTAAAGGAATCTCAGAACACCAATAAATGACCATTATCTGAAATTTCATATGTTTGACTTAACAGTCAAAACGTCCTTCACAGTTCCACAAAAATGGCTTATCATAGTAAACCCGTCTACTCTCACTCTCAGAAGCCAATCCACAGTAAATGCAGAAAAATGGACCCATGCCAGAATCAGTCAATATGATTTTGTCTTTCTGACCTAGACTTGGCTTGGCCGATGAGCTGGATTTCCAAAACTGAAATTCTCATGGTAGGAATATGTGATTTTGATGGATGTACATGGTCTGTTTCCCTTGAGGGAATGAAAAAGAAAGGACAAAAATGCTCTCTTTTTGGACTGACTATGAAGAGTCAATCTGCAGTTCATCTTGGTGTCACATCACTTCCCATCACTTCCCATCTAACTAAAGCTCCTCATGACCGAGTTAGCAGACAACACCTGTGGTCTCCATTCAAAACATCAGCAAGCCAGAGTGATAGTTTGCAAAATGTCTGTCGGATACATTTTTCTTCAATAATACAGGTCGAACAGTACAGTCAGCATCAGCTACCAAAACAGATCCACGAAATCCAAGATGGTCCATGATTACAAACTTTTAAAACCTGACAAATATAGAAAAACAAACAAACAGCTGCTTCCAAATGCCTGAGGCAATGTCTGGGATTCAAAATTGAATTTAAATCTGGAAATAAATAAAAGGTTTTTGCATCTTGAAAAATTCCAAAACAAAGAAATGTTATGAACCACAATAACAGCGGTCAGTTTGTACAGTTGGTCAAAGGTTTTTGCTTCCAAACTTAAGATCCTATTCTCCCAGATCATCTCAAATCATACAGGAGAACAAAACCATCAGGATTTTTCCAAGGACTTTGAAAAAAAGGGACAAACCAATACTAAGACATAAAATTCATGCAGACCTTCAAATCACCTGCCAGCCAAAGATGAAATTATAGCCTGAGCCAAAGCATTTATCATCTTTAACGTTCAAAGTCTTTGTTCCAAAACCTAGCATTTCCTTGAATCAAAGTAAAGTAAAGAGGTAGGCAGGGGTTAAATGAAAAAGCAGCTCTTGTTCAAGCTCCCCCCATTATCAGCCCTTCACCCACCTCAGTTGCACTTGAATCTTTTTGCCACGCGCTCGCGGTTCTTCCCTGCCAACTTTTTAGTGTGTTCCTCCTCCTCTCTTTCTCCTCGCCTCAAACCTGTCAAATCCTATAAGCGAAAACATATTGAATGCACACTATTTTCTTTCTTTCTTTTTTCCCCGTTTTTCACGGGACTGATGGATTTTCAATCTACGAAACATTTGTCTGCATGACATCACCCATGGGTTTTAACTGCATTATTTCACCAAATACTGTACTAAGGAGAGAAACACTTTAATTACCTTCATAATTCACTTTGGAAAATGTTCCTCAGACATCCCCTTTCTCTTTAGTTTAGCTAGTTATTACTACAGGAGCAAAAAAAACATCCTTGCTTGTCACAATGGCATGCATTTAATGAACTGTCTCATAACAGATTGTGATTACAAAACACTGTGGTGGATGAGATTCCTGGATGCTGACCTTGATAAAACTGCTGTGCATGGTCATCAAATTCTGCATGTCACATTTCCTTCTCAAGTGGTTAAGCAGATCAAACTCTACTAACATGCATTAACTTTACACTAATTGAGCTTTTATTTGAGCAGTTGGATTACCACACATAGAGTACATTACTGTTTAAAAGTTTGGGGTTAGTAAGATTTTTTTATTTAATTTTTTCGTTTGGCAAGGCGGCAATAAATTGCAAAAATTTTACTCTTACAAAAGATTTCTACTTAAAATAATGCTGTTCTTTTGAATTTTCTATTAATCAGAAAATCTTAAAAAATGGTTTCCACAAAAAAAAAAATGTTTCCAATTGTTTCCAACGGTGATAATAAGAAATGTTTCTTGAGCACCAAATCAGCATATTAGAAAGATTTCTCAAGGATCATGCGACACTGAAGACAAAGGCTGCTGAAAATTCAGCTATGAATGAGTTGTTGTACCTTCAAACACCACAGAAATACATTTGGTACAAGCAAATTATTCTCACAAAAAGGGATTCGTTTAATTTTAAAGGAAGCAAGTGGGAGATTTTAAGGCGCGTTACACTGTGCCAAAGGTCTCTCGGCTACAGAAATCAACAGTTCTGGTGAATAATTACTGGTGGATGTGGGGATGACATAACACACAGAAGACTCAAGGTAAGCACGTCTTACCTCGGCGTGTGTGGAGGGTTATTAAAAGGAAGAGATGTGATAGGCCTGAAAGACCCAGATAGAGCCAAGCGACGCCCCCTGATGACAGACAGCCACACGTTCTTTAGAGTACCGTTGTCCCAGGACATCTTGAGCAGCATGGGCAGATGAGGCCACTTGAAGAGACGTAAAGTGAAAACATAAACACAAAAGTTAATAAGCCTGGATAAGGGCTGCTAATCTTACATTTAAAAGGTAACGAGTGACTAATGGAGCTGATTAAAGGGATAGTTCACCCAAAAATGAAAATTTTATATGTTTATCTGCTTACCCCCAGGGCATCCAAGATGATACGACTGATAGACTGCAACGGTTTGTGTTAAAAATCATCATATGTGTTCTACTGAAGAAACAAAGTCACCTACATCTTGGATGCCCTGGGGGTAAGCAGATAAACATCAAATTTTCATTTTTGGGTGAACTATCCCTTTAAGGTGTGTTAGATGACCGCAAATGTGATCTAAATAAAAAAAACAGGGGAAATTAGCATTTTTGAGCACAAATGAGCACAATTAAACATACGATATCCAGTGGTGTTAATGTTATCTTAAACTAAAACAATTCAAATGGGGGGCATAGAGGAGAAACAATAATGTACAGTATGTGGAAAATAATGTTTTTTTTTTACTTTAAACCGCATAAACACATTTCATTACACCAAATACACAAAATAATGTTCTTTTTAGCAGCATCATATGACCCCTTTAATTAAAATAAAGTTGAAATAAAATATTATACAATACACTTACATTTAAAAAACTTAAATGAAAATGTTACTTGAAATGTTACTGGCAACCAACTGAAATAAAACAAGTTGAAATTAAAGTACAAAAATTACTAAAACTAAATCGGAAATAAAAAATATATTAAAGGTAAAAAAAAAATACAAATAAAATATACATATTACATAAAATATAGTAAATATAAAAATACCAATTATAAAAAAATTTAATAAAAGCTAATTAAAAATAATAAAACACTATAATAATATGTAAATGATGCTTAAATAATATTGACAATATTGTCCAATAACAAGAAACAAAACAAAAACTCTAATTTCAGCAAATAACAGATAAGGTATTGATATACTTCTAGAAGTCTTGTTAAAACACTCTCATTATATGAAGACTCCAGTTAAATCAGTGTCTGAAAAAAAGATCCATTTTATTTCAAATGAAGCTGGCCACCACATCAAGGCCACAGATTTGTGTAACCAGCAGAAGAAAAAAAAACTGAGTGCAACATTTATATTCATGTGTCTGTGCACACAAAACAGAGCATTGAAAATGCATTGTTGGTGTCACTCTCAATAGAGGTGGATGCATCTAGTCATTTATGAGCGTGCTTTCAGCTACAGACCACATTTACTCAGAGGGACTTATTGGACCTCTTCATCTATACCCAGGTGGGCTGGGTAAGGAGAGACATTTCATCACTTTAAAAGAGGAGAGGGGGGCAAATTTTATCAGCAGATCTGAGATCCAATGACAAGCAGTGAAGCGAGGCGACTTGGGTCCTGGTAAAGCACTCCACACAGACCTGATACTCCCTGTGGCTTCGCTCTCCATGTGTGGTCCCTCTCTGTTTCTCTCAGGGCCTGTGTGCCTCCATGCACATGGACAATATGACAACACTGACGGCACAAGATGAGCCAAGACAAGAAAAACAATCAAGCCAGGGCTGTGAACTCGACTGTGAGAGCTTGATTTTCACTGCGCTCCACTCCCTATCTGAAAGCGGCCCACAAACAAGCATATACACAGGATCTTCTCTTTTTTTCCACACTCGGCTTGGTAACGTAGCTTAATGGAGTGATGGTAAAGATCCAGATAAAACATGCCCCCCCTTCTTTTACGTCCTCCATATGCTTTGATTTCACTGCTCTGAAAGGAGGGAAAATGATTCATGCTGTTGGCGTGTGCAAAAATTTAAGGGGGTCTGAATACTTTCCGTACCCACTGTATATCCTTCGACATTTTTCTTTACAAATCCTTGTTTTGTACTTCTAATTCGTGACAGGTGTTTTATTTTGTTCTCTCATCTGCACTTCCACGTTTGTCACTTCTCACCGGAGCTTACGCTACACCTACGTCAGGGTTCCCCTAATCTTGCCCTGGAGGGCCAATGCACTGCAGAGCTTAGCTCCAACCCTGATCAAACTCACCTACCTGTGATTTTGCAGAAACGTGGATCTCGTGGGCCAGATTTGAGGATCCCTGTCCTACGTCATCTGATGGAACGCCACTCTCTCGTGAACGCGTGTACGACAGTTAGTGGAAGCTAGGTTTATAAAGTTTTAAATATGGATATTTTTCTTACACAAACGCATTGATTCGCTTCAGAAGGCCTTTATTAACCCCCAGTGTGGAGCAGTGGCGGCTCGTCGGGGGACGCAGGGGAGGCATAGCTTCCCCATAATTTTGAGGTGAAAATGGAAGGAAGACGATTTAATGTTAATAAAATTCACAATTCATTTCAGTTCATGTCTCAGAATGTGTATTTTTTGTTTGTAAGTTCACAGTTGTAATACCATAACGTGCAAGCGCCGCTTTTCTATCGCGAATGTGCCGAATCTGCTGATGTAATTACAACCGCTAATGATAGCGAAGGGGAGAGGGAGGCCGGGGGAGAACGGAGCTCTCGTGCCTCCGTTGGTAAAAAAAATTAGCCAATCACCATCGAGTGTTCACTTTCAGCACCTCCAGAGGATTCGACCTCCGGAGGGCGCAGCCTTCTAAATGAGACACAGCTAATGTGCCAAGTATGATGAGTAGCGATATTGAATATTTGATCGCCAACAGATTTACCAAGCTGTCATTCAAACAGTATATATTCAAATTTAGGGAAAACAGCCTAAGCTGGATATAGGCTACAGCAGTCGGCTTAATTAAATGGCGCAAGAGGCAGCTCTCTTTTAACACAGACTTTTAAAAAGGGATGGATGTTAAGCAAATTATAATAATAATAATCGGCAGGGATCCCAGACCAATACAATTAGTGTGCCTCCTCTATTTTAACACCCACGAGCCGCCACTGGTGTGGAGCACTTTTATGATGGATTGATGAACTTTAGTTTGCTTCAAAATCTCGACCCCCATTCACTGCCATTATAAAGCTTGGAAGAGCCAGGACATTTTCAATATAACTCAGATTGTATTCGTCTGAAAGAAGAAAGTCACATACACCTAGAATATGTTGAGGGTGAGTAAATCATGGGGTAATTTTCATTTTTGGGTGAACTATCCCTTTACGTGTGCAAGTACGGTACATCTTTTTTTTAGCTTTCTTGAGACCTCAACACCCTATTTTCCTGTTAATTGACATAAAAATATTTGAGCATATTTATAAAAAGGATATACAGTCTTGTGACGCAACTAAAGTCAAAAATGTATTCTTATCACATTAAAACTTTTAAGTTTATAAGTATAATATATTATAAACAATATGCTGCGCAATGTATGACTGACAGTAAACTGACGCCTCTTTCTATTTGATGTACTGACACAAAGGACAAATTGTTTGCAACAGGTGCTTTGGCACGTTCATTGTTGACAGCGCCTACATGTCACAACAAGCAACAACAGTGATGTCTGGTGTAGACATGGTGTTTGAGCCCTACATTCCTGCAAAATTTTTTACAAATATATATATATATTCATTTATAAATTATTGTATGTAACTTATATAATATATCTAATTGCAACCCATATTTATTGGAAATTAATTGCACTAAAAATTACTTATTACACTTACTATTTAAATAATATTAATATTATTTCATTGCAAAGTGCACATAATAATAATTCTTTATATTACTTATTTAAATAAATTCCCCCCCAAAAAACTAACATGAATGAGAAACAATATTCCTATATTTAAGAACATTATTCTTATTTCTATAATCTATTTCAGAGTGTGAGTTGCAGTTGTATGTAATTTTAACTCATATTTACTGAAAGCTAATTAGACTAAATATGGCTTTACAATTATTACAATTACTAATTAAATCATATTTAATAGTATTTTTAATTGTAAAGTGCACATATAATAATAAGTTAGATTATTATATAAATTATTTATTGCAAAATCTCCCTCTCCAAAAAAAGTTGTATAAATGAGACTTTTTTTCTCTATTGTTACTATAATGTATTTCAGAGTGTGAGCTATATTTAGTGAAAATAGGCATTATTTGATTGCACTGTGATGTTACAGTGTGTCTCTGAGGGTTAAAAATTGATTGAGATATTACAGAACTTTTAAATGTTCTTAAATCAGTGGCATTTGCATGCCAAACTATGACACAGGAAAACAGACACACAAGGACATTCACACACACACACAGACACACACACACACACACACACACGTCTGGTTTGCTATCCTTGTGGGGACTCTCCGTAGGCGTAATGGTTTTTCTACTGTACAGACCATATATTCTATTGCCCTACACCAACCCT